>NC_080179.1:26992221-27183020 GCF_950295315.1 Erinaceus europaeus
TCTCACTTAACATACCAATTGCTAATTTCATTAGGATTCTGGATTATTTTTACTGATTTTTATTTTATCTTATTTATTTTAATTTTTATTTATTTAAATAGAAATGCATTGCTATAATACATATTTAATCCTCTTATAGACATAAATCATATTAATTAAAACTTAACCTATATTGTATTGTTCATATAAGATGAAACTATGTAAAACTTCATAAAGTCTGGTAATACACCTAAATAATCTCATTGTTATTTTTATTTCTCTATAACATTTATATATTCAGTAGAAGATGCCAGATGAGTTTCAAAAATGTTTAGTAAATATTTTAAAATGATCGGCTACATCTTTGATGGATCAAACCCAATTGCAAGGAAGACTAAGGCAGAAACAAACCAATAGGACTACATCAAATTAAAAAGCTTCTGCATATCCAAAGAAACTATTAAACAAACAAAGAGACCCCTCACAGAATGGGAGAAGATCTTCACATGCCATACATCAGATAAGAAACTAATCAGCAAAATAGATAAAGAGCTCAGCAAACTTAGCACCAAAAAAGCAAATGACCCCATCCAAAAATGGGCAGAGGATATGAACAAAACATTCACTACAGAGGAGATCCAAAAGGCTAACAAACATACGAAAAACTGCTCTAGGTCACTGATTGTCAGAGAAATGCAAATTAAGACAACACTAAGATACCACATCACTCCTTTAAGAATGGCATACATCAAAAAGGACAGCAGCAACAAATGCTGGAGAGGCTGTGGGGACAGAGGAACCCTTCTGCATTGCTGGTGGGAATGTAAATTGGTATAGCCTCTGTGGAGAGCAGTCTGGAAAACTCTCACAAGGGTAGACATGGACCTTCCATATGATCCAGTAATTCCTCTCCTGGGGTTATACCCCAAGGACTCCATAACACCCAACCAAAAAGAGGTGTGTACTCCTATGTTCATAGCAGCACAATTCATAATAGCTAAAACCTGGAAGCAACCCAGGTGCCCAGCAACAGATGAGCTGAGAAAGTTGTGGTATATATACACAATGGAATACTATGCAGCTATCAAGAACAATGAACCCACCCTCTCTGACCCATCTTGGAAAGAGCTAGAAGGAATGATGTTAAATGAGCTAAGTCAGAAAGATAAAGATGAGTATGGGATGATCCCACTCATCAACAGAAGTTGACTAAGAAGATCTGAAAAGGAAACTAAAAGCAGGACCTGACCAAATTGTAAGTAGGGCACCAAAGTAAAAACCCTGTGGTTTTTACCCTGAGGGGTAGACATGTAGCTTCCTGGGACAGTGGGGGGTAGGAGTGGGTGGGATGGATGGGTCACAGTCTTTTGGTGGTGGGAATGGTGTTTATGTACACTCCTAGTAAAATGTAGTCTTATAAATCACTAGTTAATTAATACGAGAGGGGGAAGATTAATTGTATGTCTCGAAGTTTTTCAAAACACAAACTGAATCTTTTTAATATATAGGCTGTGTAATTGATATGCACTCTCTCAAAAGCCTAGACCAAGTAGATCAGAAGCAACCAATGGCACAGATATATACAAGATACTGGGTACTGTACAGCAAACCCTGACAAAAGGACTTGTCAAAGTTAACCCAATTACCAAATAATGTGATGATAACATTAACTATAAATTGTCTTTTTGAACCCTAAGACAGCAGGAACCTCACATCGCCACTATAGAGCCTCTACTTCCCCCAGTCCTGGAACCCACTTTCCCGCATGCCTCTCCCAATCCATATCAAATAATATTGCATCTGCCGATCACAACCTAACCAATGCAACGATTGCCGCCTCAGCATGCTTCACTTCAGACTGTGTCCAGAGACTTCGTGTGTGGAGTGACAACCCTTCAGCTTCATTGCTCGGGTGAGACCTTTCCTTTCATGGTATACTCTGGTTCCATCTCAGGTGGTTCACTTTCTAGTAAAGTCCCAAAACCTAGGTTTACACCAGTTTCTGTGAGAGAGAGCATATGTTCACACGTATCCGTAAACTACTGCAAAATATATACCTGAAAGCAGAAGTACACTAGAGTTTGCAGTGAGCACCCCCCTAACACTTCCTCTCCACTATTTCAAGCTTTGGGTCCATGATTGCTCAACAATTTGTTTGGCTTCGTATGTTAACTATCTTTTCAGCCACCAGGTTCCAGATGTCATCAGGATGCCGGGCAGGCTTCCCTGGACTGAAGACCCCACCAATGTGTCCTGGAGCTCTGCTTCCCTAGAGACCCATCCTACTAGGGAAAGAGAGAGGCAGACTGGGAGTATGGACTGACCTCAGTCAACGCCCATGTTCAGCGGGGAAGCAATTACAGAAGCCAGACCTTGTACCTTCTGCAACCCACAATGACCCTGGGTCCATGCTCCCAGAGGGATAGAGAATGGGAAAGCTATCAGGGGAGGGGGTGGCATATGGAGATTGGGTGGTGGGAATTGTGTGAAATTGTACCCCTCCCACCCTATGGTTTTGTTAATTAATCCTTTCTTAAATAAAAAAAATAAAAATAAAATGATCGGCTATAAAAAGTACTCTTTCACAACCAACATTAGTACCAAGGTATTCACATTATAAATTTTAATTTTGTGTCATCTATAAAGGTTGAGTTATAGTGGCTTATAATCAAGTCAGATTAATGATAGATTGTTGTCTTCAGAGTCATTGTTTTATTTATATTTTCAAATATCATGCCATTTAAAATTATATTTATTTTTATTTTATTTTTCCTTTTGTTGTCCTTATTTTTATTGTTGTTGCAGTTATTATTGTTATTGATGTCGTCCTAAGATAAGACAGAGAGAAATGGGGGGGGTAAGATTCAGAGTCGGGGAAAGAAAGATAGACACCTGCAGACCTGTTTCACTGCCTGTGAAGTGACACCTCTGCAGGTGTCACTGCCAGGTGCTCGAACTGGGATCCTTAAGCACGTCCTTGGGCTTTGCACATTCATGCCACTTTGTAAATGGTGGTTTAACTAAATTTTCATCAAACTTAGTAGGATGCTGTTTTAGTATAGTTCTTTACAAAACAATTTGTATATAAATCAGTGTTCCAAATCTCTTTGGCCTGTGATAAAATGGAAAGGGTAAAAATTAAGTTTGCATGGAGGAGTAGATAACAGAACTCAGAATTTAGATTTTAAATAATTTTGTTGTGAATTATGTGGGAGTGTGTGTGCATGCATGTGTGTGTGTGTGTGTGTTTGTGTGTGTTGTGTCAGGGAATCCCCACTTGCTTCTCACTTGATTCTTCTCCTGTCAGCGGACTTTTTTTTTCTTCATCCATTTATTTTGAGAGAGAGAAAGAGAGAGAGAAAGGAGAGAGACTATTGCACTTCACCATCTGTAGAGTTTCTCCCATGTGTGGTCTTTCTATGTGGTCCTAGGGTTTGTGGTCTTAGGGTTCCAGTCAAGGGAGGGCTTTTCTTAATGATTTTAAAGTGTTGATTTTTCATTCAACTCCCGAAAATATGGAGTGGACCAATAATATGATTGTTTGTAACAAAATCATTAAAAACAAATAATCTAGAAAAAATTCACTGTATACACAGAGCAAAGTATGTGAGACCGTAAACCTCAGTATAAAATGCGTTCTGTCTTCTCCTACTTTGTATTTGATAGACCTTACAGATTTTTCACATTATCTCCTTTTCTACTGGTGCATTACATAAAATAGCAGTTATATTTAAAAATAACCCTTTTTACAATTGGTATTTCACATTACACCATGGAAATTGATGATGCATTATTTCCTTGTGATGGCAAAGGTATTAGAATGTCCCCTACAGTGTTTATTTCTGCAGCATTAACTTTGCATCACTTAAAAAAAATTAAGCAAAGATGGGAGAGTCCAAAATATAATACGTACTTTTATAAACAACAATTAGGATACTGAATGAAATTTTCAAGTCTTAATAGGATTGGACATGGCATACTGTGCCTTAGTAAATTAGTAATTTGTCAACTTTGAAATAATTCTGTAGAATTGTGAATCTCCCATGAGTGACTTGTTAGTTGGATGATCTGTTATGAGGTAAGTCAATGAACTGAGTCTAGTCTCACTTGACTAATCACAAACCTAATGAATATTAGATATTATACCCATCATCCTCTGAAAGTTGCTACTATTTAGCAATGTGGACCAAACTTTAATAGAGAAAACAACTGGTCTACTCTTTCACCAAAGAAGTTGTCCTTTTCGTTTGGGATTGAGGCATGTTTCCTTTATTGCAAAGGGCAGTTCATATTGAGGCTGTCATTTATATTGATGTTCTTTTTTCAAAATGACACCTCCATGTAATTTTTTTTCTGCAGAAAAATTGGACTTCAATGTTCAGGGTCATTGGTAAGAGATCTTTCACTGAATCAAAATTCATTTAAAATTTTTAGGAAGAGGGAGAATAAAAACAGAACAGAATCTCCCCAAGAGAAGTAATGTGTAGTTCACTTGGAGAAATCTAGCGCATTTTAAATGGGCTCACCAAATAGAAGACACTTTTCTTTTCCTTGCCAGTTTAATAACAACACGTGGGGATTTCTTTCTCTAGAATTTTGTGAAAACTAACAATTATCATAGGACTGAGTGCGGTTTGTTTGCTCCCCTCAAAAGCAGAGATGATTTTTATTGACCAATCTTTGATCCGAGAGATTAAAGAAAGTACTGCATGAGCAGTGAGGAGGATAACATCAAGGAGGTCAATAGGCTTTACTGTTATTGGAAATGAAAGTGAATCATTCCATTGGGAGATAGGGTAATTTAGCATTCTTACTGGGAACTCAAGACTCTTTCTTTTTCTCCTTTTTTTTTTTGGAAAAAAAAAGTTCAACTTATGAATAGGTTTCTCCCTGACTTAATACCATGCCCATAACATGAGGTCATTTGGAGGGCACTAGATTCACCAACATAATTCTATACAGTGTTTTTTAGTCCAAATGGCCTGGCTGTCACATTCTCACACCCTTGATTGAAATGTCCCTAGTAGACTTTTGGAATGCAGTCTGAAGGCTTAGTGACTCAATATTTCTACAGTGAATACATTTCCAATCTCATAGAATGTTGCCACTAAGTACTACAGAGGTTAGGTCTCTTTCAGATTTCCTTGTAAAACTGTAAATAGCAAAACTCAAGTTTAGCTGAGCTTTGAAAACAAACAAACCAAGATATAAAAAATTCAGACTGTCATTATTTGCTTATATAATACAGTTCTGTTTAAGACAATACCGACCAGTCTACTATCTTTGAACTTACAGTATAAAAAAACCTTATTTTCCTACTGCCACAAATAGGTGAATAAATATTGTTTTTTTTATTATATCCAAGGGAATAAAGTTTGGAGATATGACATCTGGTGTAATTGTGACTGAGGAAAATGCTGAAATAACAATGTTTATAGGATATTCACTAGGACTCTTGAGGTGTGATAAAATGTTCCAGTTATACTTCATTTCTTTGAAATAGTGTCAAAAAAACTCTGAATTCTCCAGTTGTATCTCTTTCCAACTTGCTAGATATACTTACGACTCAGAACAATTTATTTCAAACTATTGACTGATTATGTTATTTTTAATAGTGTTCTTATTTACAAGTTGAAAATATCCTTGATTTTTCTATAAAAAATATTTGGCAAAATGCAAGGACTGGTGTAAGGATCCCGGTTCGAGCCCCAGACTCCCCACCTGCAGGGGAGTCGTTTCACAAGCTGCGAAGCAGGTCTGCAGGTGTCTGTCTTTCTCTCCCAGTCTGCCTTCCCCTCCTCTCTCCATTTCTCTCTGTCCTATCCAACAATGACATCAATAACAACAATAATAATTACAGGAATAAAAAATATATTTGGCTATAAAACAGTTCTCATAGTGCTAACCTCTTAAGACTATCCGTTTCTGGTCCTGTTGGCTTCTAAAGTTGACTTAGCTTTGAAATTGCATTGATAAGCTTCTGCATTTTGATTAAAACTCTCATTTCAAGGTGACTGTCCATGTAATACACAATCTTATTCTATACAGCATCCTCCCCTTATCACATCACTCTATTGGGGAGGATGCTGTATAGAATAAGATTGTGTATTACTCTATTAAATTGTGACTGATAATGAACATAATTCTTTTCCTCTGAGATGGGAATCACATTTATTATTATCCACAGTGACAAACTTCTCTAACTTTATATTGTGGGAAATAATTTTTTCTTTCCCTTTTGAGCATACAGTTTTATATTATCTATCTAGATCCTTCTGATACCATTCGGTAAATCTGGTTACATCAAATGGTGTCTGAATGATTAAAAATCATGTATTCTTCTCATAGTAATAATCTGTGCTGTGATAATATGTTTGACTAAATATACTGTATTTTGAACAATGCTTCATAATGAGAATGTATAAAAAAACAAGTGAATCAGAGACAAATAAAAACTAAATATTGACTTATTATCAACCTGATGCAAATCTATATGTATCAAGTTATGTGCAGTTTTGAAGGAATCTTGTTTTGAAGAGACATATGAGTGATGATTTACTGAAAATCATATTCTTAAACTATTTCATTTTTAATCTGAGCATTTTCTGATTAGTCTCCATTGTTAGCATAAAAGAATGGTGATGACAAGCGAAAATATTCAGAATCTCTCTCCAGTTGGTGGTCTTGGATTAAATCCATTATTGGTGTTTGCTTGGTCTGAAAGTTAAGGAACAGCTGTAGTTAACTTCAGGGCCACAGATTAACTTGAATTCTGTGTACTGAATTGAAATGCAATAAAAAAACTTAAAACAATCTAATATTGATTGAATCCTTTCTGTATATTGTACTTTGTATTTACTTATCTTTAATTCTCAAGCTAACTATTGATGTATAAAGTAGGTATTGTTATAAGCTAAATTTTTGTAGTCATCCATAATTCATAGGTTGAAATCTAATTCCAAATTAATTGCCATTTGAAAGTGTAGTTTCAGGGAAATTGGTCATGAAGTGGGAGACTTTGTAAGTATTAGTCCCCTTAAATGAAGACGCCAAGAAGTTTTCTTGTCTTTTTACAACAATGTGAGGGCATAAGCAAAAGTGAGCTGTCTACTATGTGGGGAGTGGGGGAGGTCTCACCAGAACCTGATTACTCTGACACTTTTATTGTGGAATTTGAATCTCCACATCAGAGAAATAAATGCTTGTTGATTATGACTCTCAACATGTAATTATTTGCTATCACAAACAAAACCAATACAGGCACTAATGTTATTCCTATCTGATGGTTGAGGAGACCATAAATTAACTAAATATACTTAGAACTGGAATTCAAATTCTGGTCCATTTTTTTTCTAGGTTCCACATTAAAAACCATTCTCCCATATTTCCTTCTTTTGATATATGCAAGTTCACACTGTCCTCTAGAGCGTGAAGTGAAGTCTGCATTCCTTTCTCAAAACCACTGTTTATTCATCAAAATTTCTGGTATTTATTTGCCAGGCATTTATCCTTTTGGGATAATTATCCACAGTGTGCAAGTGTTCACATAACTGAAAATAGCTTCAGTGAATTTGTTATTATTACATAAAAGTGAGTAAAAATGATTATATTAAATATATATTGATATATTAAACTTTAGTAATTGTGAGATAACAGAAAAATGTTGGAAAGTATGAATCTTAATCTCATTTGGAAGTTACTGGACTTAAGCTGGTTTGGCCATAAGTTTTATTACTAAAATAGTATTTATAATTATAAAATGTGAATTTAATATTGAAAAATAGCATGAAAGCAGGAGTAGATAGCATAATGGTTATGCAAACAGACTCCCAAGCCTGAGGTTCCAAAGTCCTGCACCACCATATGCAGTGTTTTGATTAAAAAAAAAAAAAGAAAGAAAGAAATAGCATGAAAATGGTTTCTAAAGCTTAAGTATTTACAATTTATATTTTTAATTTTAATATTATACTTTTATTCATATATATACACTGTGATGTCATATTCTTAGTTATATTCTCAGTAAGGTTAAAATTATAATACTTGGGAGTTGGGCTGTAGTGCAGCGGGTTAAGTGCAGGTGGCAAAGCGCAAGGACCGGCTTAAGGATTCCAGTTGGAGCCTTGGGCTCCCCACCTGCAGGGGAGTCTCTTCACAGGCGGTGAAACAGGTCTGCAGGTGTCTTTCTTTCCCCTTCTCTATCTTCCCTTCCTTTCTCCACTTCTCTCTGTCTTATCCAATAACACGACATCATTAAAAAAAACAATAATTACAACAATAAAAAATTATAATACTTAAGACTAACATATACATTGTTGTCAAAAACTCTAAATTATCATTTGATTGCTTAGCTTATCTTAGATAAGAATCTTTTTTAAGAAAAATATTTATTTTCCCTTTTGTTGCCCTTGTTGTTTTTCATTGTTGTTGTAGCTATTGATGTTGTCGTTGCAGACCTGCTTCACCACTTGCTATGTGACTTCCCTGCAGGTGGGGAGCCGGAGGCTAGAACCCGGGTCCTTAGGCAGGTCCTTGAGCTTTGCTCCACGTGCACTTAACCTGCTGCGCTACCGCCCAATTCCCTTAGATAAGAATCTTAATGCTTGCTAATATAATTTCCAGAGACTGATGCTGGGCATTTATTTTTCTGTGATTTTTTTTTCTCTCAAAGGGTCAGTTTTGATGTTTGCAGTAGTTTTAAATCTTTGCTCTTGCACTTTGTCTGTGAAGCCATGTAGTTGTGTGCAGCTTCCTAAATGTTTCAAAGACTTGGACACCAAATAATCTTTAGTTAGTAATATGGTATCTTTTCTTAATTATCTTGGTTTAGAACTTGACTATGCTTCTTGCCTCATTGTTATTATGATTAAATGAATTAAAGCACAGATATGTATATCATATAGTTTTTGTCAAATAACTATCAGACTTATAATAAATAACAGCAGTTTCAGCTATTACTATTATTATGAAATTTAAAGATAAGACAAGGCCTTTGTCATAATTATTGAGATTATGGGATTATTTCACAGATTTTGCACAGCTAAAGACTCACTGAAGTTATTAAATGAAAGAAGTAGTAATTCCTCTGTGATCACTGAAATTGCCAGGGGAGAAGTTCTGTTTTTGTTCCCCCTCTCTCTTTTTAAAAAATATTTATTTATTTATTCCTTTTTGTTGACCTTGTTGTTTTATTGTTGTAGTTATTATTATTGTCGTCGTTATTGGATAAGACAGAGAGAAATGGAGAGAGGAGGGAAAGACAGAGAGGGGGAGAGAAAGATAAACACCTGCAGACCTGCTTCAAAGCCTGTGAAGTGACTCCCCTGTAGGTGGGGAGCCGGGGGGCTCCAACCTGGATTTTTATGCTGGTCCTTGCACTTTGCGCCACCTGCGCTTAACTCGCTGAGCTACTGCCCAACTCCCGATTTTGATCTCTTTTTTGATAATAGAATCAGTCCTGTTTCTTGACAGCTGTGAGAATGGTATTATCTAATTTAGAGGACCTCAGTTCAATTCCAATTGTTTTATTTCTTTGGCTTCCCTATATTGAAATGTGACAGTAATTTATATAAGATTTAAGAAGTTTTTCAAGATTTACTCATTCCTCACACCTTTTTACTCTATTAGATAAACATTTCAGTTCATTAAATGGAAAATGACAATTTTATTGCTTGACCCACTTCCCTTAGGAGTTTTTCTAAGGATCAAAAATTTCAGCTTTGATCTTAATATGTATATCCACCATCTCTGCCATGTTACTGTTTAACTTCATAATTATGTTTTGAGCTAGATATTTCTGCACTTGTAATTTTACAAAGTAAAAGTAAAAATAAGCTGAGTTTTTTTAAAGGTACACATGTGACAATTTCAAGAAAAGCAGAAATTTTTTTCTAATAATATGAAAATTAATTTTTTCAGAAGACTCAAGCCAATTCCTGAAATTTATCACATCGATGAAATAATTGCATTTACTTCCCCTGAAGCAATAAGAATAAAGATAATTTTATAGTCAATTGATACTTTCTTCTCCTCCCTTCCTTCTTGTCTCCATTCCAATCTATTTGATCTTACCATTATCATTACAGTACAGAAGATATGCCTACAAAATGTAAAAAATTGCTCTAGAATTAAAAAGTAGCAAATATACTTCAGTTGGATTCATATTTTTCTCTACATTTCAATTCAGATAGGAATAATAGAGGTAATATTATTCCTCAACTTTATATATAACTAGAAGAGATTAGTTTTATGAAAAATTTTACTTGTATAAAATAAAATTCTATTGTTAAATTTGATAGGAGTACGTAGATAATAGGAATGTATTATATTATCTACTTATGAATGAGAAAAAGATAAATCTTTTGTTCATTAAAACTTTATAAATATAATATTATCATATTACTAAATGACTATATGGTATGGGTTTTGACTAATGTCTAGGAAATGGAAATATTACTAAGTAAAATTCTTACAAAAATTATTTTAGACTCATGAAAAGTCTAACATGAAAAACAGCATTCATACTAGCTACTTGGAGGTAACATAGACTTCCCAAGCTGAGGGCACTATCCTTCCAGAAGACTAGCTTCACTTGGGACACCAGTCACAAGATTTGGGGTGCCTGCACTTCTGAACATATATCTCTGAATTCAAGGCTTCTCAATACTCTTTAGATCCAATAATTCACTAGAATGACTCACAGAATTCAGAACAGTGCTATCCTTATTATTGCATTTTTATTTTGAAAGACACTTAACAGTATTAAGCCAGAAGAATAGTCACGTAGGGCCACGAGTGAGAAACCTAAAGTGAAGCTGTTATATCTGCTGGACTTGTCATCTTCTTGGTAAATTAATGCGTGTCAGTAATGTGAAAGCTTATCTATGCTTTGGTTTCTAGAAATTTTATTGAAATTATGTTACATATGCATGATTGAATGACCACATTGTTGAACTCAATCTTCAGTCCATCTGGAAGACGCTTTCAAGAAGGTTAAAGCGGGAATGGCTGCTGGCTATGATAACATCACCCCAGAACTCATTCTTAACCTGGGCCCCGCGGCAAAGAAGTGGCTCACTTCATTCCTGTCCCACACCTTGGAATCCGAATCTATGCCCAAAATTTGGCATCGTGCGAAGATAATAGCAGTTTTGAAACCAAAGAAAGACCCAACACTGGCCGCCAGCTATAGACCAATTTCTCTCCTCTCCATGTGTTACAAACTCCTTGAGAGGCTGCTTCTGTCACGAATTTCTCCTCTTACAGAGAAATTCCTATCACCTGCCCAAGCTGGTTTCCGCCCAGGAAGATCTACCTGCGAACAAGCCCTGGCCCTCTCAACTTACATTGAAAATGGATTCCAGAAGAATTTAAAGACGGGTGCTGTCTTTGTTGATCTCACAGCAGCCTATGACACTGTCTGGCATCGTGGTCTCCTAGTCAAGATCTCAAGATGCCTGCCTCCATGGGTGGTCAACACTATATCGTTTCTTCTCCAAAACAGAAGATTCCGGGTGCATCTGGGTGACAAGTCTAGCAGATGGAGACTTGTCTCAAGTGGCCTCCCCCAGGGCTCTGTTCTGGCTCCTACGCTATTTAATATTTACATCAATGACCTCCCAGAAACTTCTTCAAGGAAGTTCATCTACGCCGATGACATCTGCTGTGCAACTCAGGCATCCAAGTTCGACATCCTCGAGGAAACACGAAAGACATGTCTCTGATATCTGATTACTGTAAAAAATGGCGACTAATCCCTAGCACTGCAAAAACGGTATCATCTGTTTTCCATCTACACCATGCCTCGGCCTCGCGTGAGTTTAATGTGCAGCTTGGCGATACGAGAATCCGGCATGAAGCCCAGCCAGTCTATCTTGGCGTTACTCTCGATCACACTCTGTCATTTCACAATCATCTCATAAAAACTGCAGCAAAGGTGGGTGAGAGGAATAACATCATTGCAAGACTGGCCAGCTCCTCATGGGGCGCGAGCGCTTCCACACTATGATCATCATCTCTGGCATTATGCTATTCCACTGCAGAATACTGTGCCCCAGGATGGTTCCGTAGCCCCCATGTCCACTTGGTCGATTCCAAATTATATTCCTCCATGAGGATAATTTCTGGAACCATCCGTTGCACCCCGGTTCCATGGCTGCCAGTTCTTAGCAACATCGCCCCGCCAGATATTCGTTGGGATGCGGCATCATCTAAGTTCATTTCCCACGTCTACGCTCGACTGGACCTGCCAATATACGCGGATATCTTCGCCCACCCTGTTCAACGCTTGACGTCTCGTCATCCAATCTGGTCTCCTATGCCTACACTGATCTTTTCTGTTCCAGACTCTTGGAAGCAGAGTTGGCAGTCAGCTGAGGTAAAGAACAAACACCTCATCAAAGACCCCTGCAAGCGTCAACCTGGCTTTGACCTAGCACGTTATGATTGGGCCCTCCTCAATTGCTATCGAACAGGCCATGGCCGGTGCGCCGCTGTATTCCACCGCTGGGGAGCCAGAGACGACCCAACCTGCCCCTGCGGCTCCAGACAGACTATGACCCACATAGTCAACGACTGCCACCTCTCCAGATTCAAAGGAGGTCTCGAAACTTTACATCAGGCTCAACCTGACGCTGTCGACTGGCTACGGAAGAAGGGCAAACGCTAGAAGAAGTCCATCTTTCCTCCCTGAGGGTTGGTGATGATACCATGTGGTTGAAAATTTCAGTCCTTTAATCACATGGCTGGACTTTTTTGCATGAACAGTTTCCCCTCAGAAACTCTGTAGGAATCTACAATATGTCACTTAAACACACACACACACACACACATACACACACACACATACTCTTTTGATCACTTTATCAAGTAAGGCTGATTTACAGGGTTGTTATTACAGTGATGTAGTTCCACATCTTTCCAAGGTAGGTATCAGTATACTTCACCTCATGCCAAACTATCATATGGTTCTTTCAGGACAGGACTGAATCCTCAACATCCCCTGAAATAGTGCTCCTCCCAAAGCTTCTCAGAGTCCCCAAATCTGTTTATATACATGTAATTTTCTTATAGAGACAGAGATTGAAGGAAAAAGGGGAAATAGGGAGAGAGAAAAAAAAAAGGCACCTACAATACTGCTACACACTTGTGAACAACGATTCCTAACATGCAAGGATTTTGATCCATAGGGAATACCAAATAGCCTTTGTTTTCATTATTTCATAAAATCCTATGATAATGAGGTTCTATTATTTTGCGCTGGTATTGTTTCTTAGACACAATAGCACTTAAGCAAGATGGGTGAGGTCTCAGGAACAAAAATCTTTTAGAGGAAGCAGACAACAGATAAGCAAATGAGTAAAACAAAAAGTTTTTAATGATCATAGGATGTAAAAACTACGAGAGAGAATGTGTAGGGCCAAGGGGCTGGGTGGTGACACACTTGGGTAAGTGCACACACTACAATGCATAAGGACCTGGCTTCAAGTCCCTGGTCCCCACCTGCAGGGGGAAGCTTCACAAACATTGGCTCAGGGTTGCAGGTGTCTCTCTGTTTATCTTCCTCTCTATCACCCTTTTCCTTCTCAATTAGGCTGTCTCTATCCAATAAATAAATAAAGATAATAAAAAAAAGAATATGTAGGGCTGAAAAGCAGTATCGATTTGGGTAGTAAGTAAATCACCTCCATAGATGGCATATATTGTGCAGAATGTCAGGAATCAGCATGGAATGATAGTGCTAGAGGCTACCTGCATGGGCATAAAAGATGGACAGAACTATGGGACCAAAAGGAGGGATACTCTACTGTCAGAAAGTCATGGGGAAGGACTATGAAATGAAATGTCAGAGGGAGGTAGAAGCCAGGGTTATGATAAAGATTTTTATTTTGATATATTATAAAACATAAAGTTATAAAAGCACAAAAAAGTCCATAGCCTCACATATCAATACTAACTATAAGTTGAAATATTAACTTGTTTTCATTCAGTACTTTTTACTGCGTAAAAATACCTATAAAATAAGATTGGCAATACTCTCTGAGGGTTAAAGAATAGGAAAGCTATCAAGGGAAGGAATGGGATATGGAGTTCTGGTAGTGGGAATTGTGTGGAGTTGTACCCCACTTATCCCATGGTTTTGGGAGGAGAGTAGCTCCCAAATATGAGAAAAGTGTATAAATATTTTTGACTGTAAACCCCATCGATTTGATCTGATTTGGGGCCCATATTAACTTAGAAGCCTATGTAACCTCTGCATCCCTGTACATCCAACATCACATTCTGTGGTCATGATAGGAACATTCCAAGCTGCCTCAATATCAGGACCCATCTTCCCCAGGTGTTTTCTTTTTATAAATAGATATATAATAATAATAAATAAGATCAGTTATATTTTATGACTTACTTTTTATTCACTTAGCAGTATTCCATGAGTATTTTGAATACCAATACATACCTTTCTGAAAGGTGATGTTAATATTAGCAAAATAGTCCTTCCTGTACTGTGTTGTATTTATCTAATTCAGTGATTGTTTTTGAATGTTGTTGTTTTATGTTTTAATATATTACATATTTTTTTCTTTAGTGATTGCTTTCATATATGAAAATTATGAAGTCAGAGAGAGAGGTCTCTTGGGATGGTCCCTGTTTTGCTATGTGAGAGGCCCACATTGGAGACCCTGCTTTGCCACATCAGAGTGCTACACAAATGAAAATTGCAGGGCTGTGGTCTCTCCATCTTTTTTTTTTTTTAATTTAATTTTTTACTTATAAAAAGGAAACATTGACTAAACCATAGGGGGCTAGAAATTCACACAGTTCCCACCACCAGAACTCTGTATCCCATCCCCTCCCCTGATAGCTTTCCTATTCTTTATCCCTCTGGGAGTATGGACCCAAGGTCATTATGGGATGCAGAAGGTGGAAGGTCTGGCTTCTGTAATTGCTTCCCTGCTGAACATGGGCATTGACAGGTCGATCCATACTCCCAGTCTGTCTTTCTCTTTTCCTAGTGGGGAAGGCCTCTTGGAGATGGGAGCTCTAGGACACATTGGTGGGGTTGTCTGTCCAGGGAAGTCTAGTTGGCATCATGCTAGCATCTGGAACCTGGTGGTTGAAAAGAGAGTTAACCTACAAAACCAAACAAATTGTTTACCAATCATGGACCTAAAGGCTGGAATAGTACAGATGAAGAGTTGGGGGGCCCTCCAGTTTGTAGATAGCTAGTAGGTCTATTTTAGTGATATTCCAAAGGACCTGTGGCTATACTAGTTTTTTGTTTTTTGGGTTTTTTTTTTTCCTAAGCCTGAAATCTGATATACAGGTGGATCCAAGTTATTGTCTGGTGAGATGATGTCATGGCTGGAAAAAGGGCCAGAAAGCTGGATTTGGGAAGAGAGTAGCTCCCTAATATGGGAAAAGTATATAAATATTGTTAATTGTAAACCCCATCTATCTGATGTGATCTGGGGCCCATATTCAGCTTAGGAGCCTATGTGACCTTTCCATCCCTGTAGATCTGAGCTCACATTCTGTGGTCACGTGTAGGAACATTCCAAGCTGCCCCCATGTCAGGACCCATCTTCCTCAGGTGTAGCATAGAGTATATTGTCCTGCCTCCCTTCAGAGGATGGAACATTCTCTACCATTGTTGATTCAAGTTGAGGGCAAGATCCTATGGGGGGCCACAAAGGGGTCTATTGTGTTGTTCCTAATAGGAATGACCGGCAACAATGGAGAGAGGGATTTATTCAAGGTCTAGGCCTATCATGTCTGTTTGGGAATCTCAGGACTCCTGGAATAGGGCCCCAGCTGATGGTGAGGCATGATAGTGACTGTCATCATTAAAGTATGCCAGACTCTTGCCCTTATTCAGCTTTTGCAGTCCTTGCTTTGATGAGGTTAGCTTATAGTTAGTTAGTAGTTAGTGAGAGAACTGTAGTAGGAAGTAGGTGAGGAGGGTATCTAAGTCTAAGTGGACACTATTTCATTGTAAATTTTATACTGACTCACTACAGACTAGTGTATTTTTCTTTCAGGTATATATTTTCCCCTAATTTGTGGGTACATGTGAACATATGCTCTATCTTTGTCTCTCTTTCAATTAAAAAATGGACCTAAAATGGTGAAGTCCTTGCAATGCCAAAAAGATATTTGTACACATTTCTGATGATTTCTTCTATCTTTAAAGGGATTATAAAGCTAAATGGTATAAACACTTTGGCCTTTTGATGCATTTATTTCTTCCCAGAAATATACTTGTTATCCTGGTAAGTGATTAAATTTTCCGATTCTTAATGTCTTAATTCTTTTTTGCATGAACAGTTTCCCCTCAGAAACTCTGTAGGAATCTACAATATGTCACTTAAACACATACACACACACACACACACACACACACACACACACACATACACACACTTCACTTTATCAAGATTCTTAATGACCGTATTTTAAAATGTATTTACACTTTAATCAGTAAAAAATACATATTGCAGTTCTTTTTACTTATTATGCTTAATGAAATATGTGTATTTTCATTTACTTATTTTCCTGTATGCATCTTTTTTTATTGAATTGGTACATTTTCATATAGCTTTTAAAAATGTATTTGGAATTTTTTTAAATTCTGGATTTCTAGAGGATTTTACGGGTTAATCTTTCTCCCTCACACTGTGGCATAGCATATTTCCCTCATAAAATGTGAGGCTAGATTGGGATCTTTGTTACCCTCCCCTCCCCGCCCTTCCCCTCCTTTCTCCTCCCTTTCCTTCCCCTCCCCTCCCCTCCCCTCCTCTCCCTTTGTTCCCCTTTTTTTCTTCACCATTTTCTCCCCTCCCCTCCTGCTTCCCTCTTCCTCCCTCCATTCTTCTCCCATCTCCTCTCCCCTTCCCTCTCCTCTCCCTTCCTCTCCCTCTTCCTTCCTCTCCCTTCCTCTACTCTTCTCCCTTCACCCTCTTCTCCCCTCCCTCTCTACTTCCCTCCTCTCCCCTGCCCTCTTCTCATTCCCTTTTCTTTCCTTCATCTCCTCTCCTCTCCTCCCTCCTCCCCTTCCCTCTTCTCTTTTTCCCTCCTCCCCTCTTCTCCCCTCCTCTCCTCTCCCCTAATCTCTTCTGTTATTATTCTTGTCTTTCCTTGTCAGTAGTATTATTGTTGGGGCCAGTGCTCCTAAGGGCTTTTTCTTTGCTTATTTTATTTGATTGATAGGACAGAGAGAAATTGAAGAAGGGGGGCAAGGCCCAGAAAGGAGAGAGAGGGAGAGAGAGAGAGAGAGAGAGAGAGAGAGAGAGAGAGAGAACCAAAAAGAAGTGACACCTGCGGCACTACTTCATTACTCAGGAACATTTCCACTGCAGGTGGGCTTGAGCCCTGTTCCTTGGGCCTGGTAATGTGCTATACCAGGTGCACCACCTCCCAGTCTGATGGTTGCTTTCCTTGGTTGTTATTTCAGTGAAACACCCAAAGTAAGTGCTTACTATTTATTGTGTCAATAACTAGCACTCACAGTTATTGTAGAAGATGCTAACGCAATGCAACTTTTTTGGATTTGAATATTTTATTCATGTTCTTAAGGATTTTTAAACTTAATAATCAACTTGGGATTGATTTTTTTATTAGTTTTGACTAGTTCAGTCCACCTAAATTCAGTCTACTACACCATAAATTACTCTGTTATTATTTTTCTTCCTCATTTCTACTATTACATACTTTATTTATTGTTCTTGCTATCATCAAGTATAATGGCACTTGAGCTACTAGCTATTAGCTTAGTTAGACAGTTCAAACTTTATCATGTATCAAGATCACCTGGGAACCTTGTTAAAACAGATTAATGGTCTCTACTCAGAGTTTCTGATTCAGTAGGCCTGAGGTGGGTCCAAAATTTGTATTTCTAACATGTTCCCATGTGATGCTGATGCTTCTGGTCTTCAGACAACATTTTGGGAATCAATAGTCTAAATGCTGTTCTGTCCACTTAGTATCCCTTTGGAAAGAAACAGCAGCTGTTGCTTTACATAATCTCTCATATGAAGTAAATCTTAGCAAAGAACATAGAAATTGACATTGAGAAAAGAATTTTGACTACAACTTTGGTAAGAAGACAGCCTTAATGTCTTGCATTTTCTCTTGCTGGGAAATCCCCCTGTTGAGAGGGGCACCACAGTTAACATTTTAGAACTTGTTCTGCTTTAAAGAACCGAGTGAGTTCAGAAGAAAGGAGAGAGAACAATGAGAAAGGACACCTGTGATGGACACAGAAGGGGAATGCAGGTATGATCAAATGAGCTCCATTGAATCATCAGCTCTTCCAATTCTCTAAATATAGAGTTGGTATGTTGGCTCTACCTAATGCTGTCTCAGAAGGGAAATGTCATGAAAGTACACTGCTGCTTAGAGCAATACAAGCCCCGAGGGTGCATCAACTTCAACAAATTTTTCTTTCCTTTTTTTTTTTTCAAATATGTGTCAGCTTCAAGTTGGCAAATTTCAAGTTCACTTCACTATATTCAATGACGCACCTTCACACAGTAAGCACACTAGAGACAAAGAGGTGCCTTGCAACTGCCAGAGAGAGAGAAAAAAGTCCTCTGAGATGAAATGTTAACATAAGAAGTAGAAATGGTTTGTTATAGTCACAAGCTAGCTCTTTGGGGTTCACTTTCCTATAGTGAGTGAACTGTAGTGCGGTACCCTAGTGAAAGAGTCTCAATAAAATTAGAACGATCATTTTAAAAGGGCAGAGGGAGAGAGAGGCATAGAGAGAGAAGGAGAGAGTTCTTTTGTGTGTGTGTGTGTGTGTGTGTGTGTGTGTGTGTGTGTGTGTGAGTGTATGTTAGGAAGCTTAACAAAAGTGAAAAGTGCTTTATATAAATGTGAGTTTTCATGGCAGTCTCAAGCCTACACTCATGCTTTTAATATATAATAAGCTACTTTAGCAAGCAATGGATAATGGAAAGACAGAATTCTGGAAAAAACTATCTGGTAGGGAGGAAGGAACTGATCTTTCAGGCAGGGAATGTCTCTCACACTATAACAATGTACGTTTTCTTTGTGTTCTTCACACACTGTGTGTCTTATAAGAAAAGTAGTATGTTAGTTTATCATTGTGCTAGAATTCTTGCTTTATCTAGAAATGTGATTTAATATTATTTATTTATTCATTTTACCTATAAAGTAATGTTACTTTTCCTGTTTAAGGACAACAGAAAACCATGATTATAAGAGAAAAGCAAAATCAGAATATGCGGAAATATGCATCTTTTAAAAAATGTTTATTTCTTGCATTTCTGTGGGGAAAGCAAGGGGGATTTGATGTAAGAAAACAATCAGTCAAGTTCCTTGTTCTTTTAAAAGGTGAAAGATTTATATGATCTGAAGAGAAGCCAGAATATCCTTGCTCTTTTAACTCTTTAAATGTGCATGTGGATCAAGTCATTCCCAAATCGGTGAGAGTAATTGATAGGTTACATTAAACAATGCATCAACTATTTCAATTGTTTTCTTGCATTCACTCAAGCTGATAGATTTGTTTTGTTTTCTTTTATTTTTCTACATAAGACTCCATGGAATCACAGAGGGTGATATTTGAAAGAGATGTTAGGTAGCCTCTTGACAGTTGCTTAAAAGCACTGGATAATATACCCAACATGCCATACTCCAAAAAGACTTGACTTCCATGTATTTGCCTTTTTGATTATTTCATTGAACAAAACACCACTCTCCCTGTAGCACTCTTCCATTAGGTCTACATTATGTCAATAATTTATTTTATTAATGTTTATAAATGAATATCATATCTTCAATTCCATCTAAAACTTCTAAGACCGACATCATTGATTGCTGTACTTCAGATCATTCACAGAATAGACAGACCTATTATTTATATCTGAGCAACTGAAGAACAAAATAATACTCAGTGGCCTCTAGACAGTTTGGTCTCTTATTTCTCCTGTTAAACTTACTAACTATAAATTATCTCAATCTATTTGATTTTCATATATTTTTCTCCTGGGTAGCTTATTCATTTTGTGTTTTATTTATTTTTAATATTATTAGTGGGGGATTAATGGTTTATAGTAAATACACTTGTTGGCACATGCATGAAATTTTCCAGTTCTCTGCAAAACACTTTCAGCTCAAAACTAGATCTTCTGCCATCATATATTAGGGCCTGAATGCCTCACAGCTTCAGAGTCCTTTATTTTGGTGCAATACACCAAACCCAGTCTAAGTTATATTTTGTGTTTCTCCTTTCTGTTCTTAATTCTCAACTTCTGTGCATGAGTTAAGTCATACCGTATTTATCCTTCTCTCTCTGGTTTATTTTACTTCATAGATTCCTTTAAGCCCCATCCAAGATGAGGTGAAGAAAGTGAATTCATCATTCTTAAGAGCTGAATAGTATTCCATTGTGCATATATACCACAACTTTCTTAGTCACTCCCCTGTTGGACATCTAGGTTGCTTCCAGGTTTTGGAGATTAGAAATTGTACTGCTCAATGGAGTTTTTTTTTTTTTCTGAGTTGGTGAGCTCATTATATAATTTTGTTATGTTATTGGTCTCTTGTTTGATGTATGGCATGTAAATATCTTTTTTCATTATGAAGGGGGTCTGTTTGGGTGGTTCTTTTGCTGTGCAGAGGCTTTTCAATTTGATGAAGTACCATTTCTTGTTTTTGTCTCCCTTAAAACTGGACTTGAGTTATTGAAGATGTCTATAAAATTTAGATGGAAAAGAGTACTGCTAATATTTTCCTCTAAATAGTATGTAGTTTCTGATCAAACATCCAAGTCCTTGATCCACTTAGAGTTTACTTCTGTATGAAGTGAAATGCAGTGGTTCAGTTTCATTCTTCACATTTCAACCCTATTTTCCCAACACCAGTTGTTGAAGAGACTCTCTTTTCTCCATTTAGCAGTTTGGGTCCACTTGTCAAAAAATGAGATGTCCATAGTTGTGAGTACTTGTTTCTGCATTAAATTTGTGTATGGCTCTGTGTAGAATATTCATTTTGATGATGTTAATTCTTCCAATCCATGAACATGGGATATCTTTCTACTTCATTGTATCTTTTTCTATTTCTTTAAATAGTGACTCTTAATTTTCAGCATACAAGTCTTTCACTTCTTTTCTTAGGTTTATTCCTATATATATATATATATATATATATATATATATATATATATATTGCTGCTATAGTGTATGGGATTGATTTCTGCATTTCTTCTTCTGACTTATTGTTTGCATAAAACAATGCCATTGTATTTTGTATATTAATTTTGTAGTCTGATACCTTAGTATAATGCTCGATAATTTCCAGGGTTTCCCTACTGGATTATTTATTTAATTTTTGTTTGTGATTAATAGTAAGTTACAAGTTTACAAGATTGCAAGGTTACAGTGTATAATTATACACCATGCCCACCACTAAAATTCTGCATCCCCACCCTCTTGTCTCCCAAAGATAACAATATACTTCCTTTTTTTCTAAGTTCTTGTGTATCAGATCTCTAGATTCCACAGATGAATATTTTCCTTTTCTATGCCCAGGGTGTGATGTGAGTCTCCAAATACATCTTTGGTGTGAAGCTCCTGAAGAGTTTCATTGACATTTTCCTCCATAAATTTGTATATGGATGAATGTTAGTCCAAAAACTGTAATGTGTGTGATTAACTAGGGGTGCCACCACCCACCCAGATCCCTGACGAGAAACTATATAGTATTTAGAGGAAAATATTAACAGGACTCTTTTCCATCTAAGTTTTATAAGGATCTTCAATGACACAAGTCCAATTTCAAGAAAGACAAAAACAAAAAAGCAATGGTACTGCATGAAATTGAAAGCTTCTATAATATCTAGATCTTTAAACCATTCTGAATTGACCTTGATGTATGTTATTAGGTGGTGGCCTAGTATCACTTTTTTACATGTGGCTACCCAGTCTTTCCAGCATTATTGGCTGAAGAGACATCTTTTTTCCCATTGAATAGTTTTGGCCTCTTTGTCGTATATTAGGTAGTTGTATATATGTGAGCTCTTCTATGAGATTTCAGTTCTGCTCCAGTACCATATTGTTTTGATTACTATTGTTTTTTAGTATAAACTGAAATTGGGGAGTGTGATATTTCCATTTTTTCCTTTTTTCTTAAAAGCAATTTGGCAATTCCTGTATTTTTGTTGTTTCACACAAATTTATGGACAAGTTACTTGATTTGCTTAAAAAATATCATTAATGATTTGATAGGGATTGTACTGAAGCTGTAGATTGCTTTCAGTAAAATAACCACTTAAATTATGTTTATTCTTCCACTCCAGAAACAAAAACCATTCTTCTACTTCTGTGTCCTCTATCTCATTAAACAATGTTTTATAGTTTTCATAATAAAGGTCCTTCAAATCTTTCATGAGATCCACTCTAAGGTATCTCATTACTTGTTAGAAGAATCTTGGCCCTTTTATTTACTTACTTATTTATTTTTTACTGTGGAAATCTTCTTGAGCTATACTTTCAAAAAGTACTTTAGACTTTGTGTACTTTATGATTTAGCATCTTATCCACATCATGTGTAGATGTATGTGATGTATATATGTGTGGTGGGTAGTGATTGAGAGCTCATTTTCTGTGATTAAACAAGTATGATTCACATTCTACCTTTACCATTTACTAGTTTTTCATCTTTGTCAAATAACTAAACTTTGTCAAAACTGTTCAACTTCTCTGACCCATCTTGGTCAGAGCTAGAAGGAATTATGTTAAGTGAGCTAAGTCAGAAAGATAAAGATGAATATGGGATGATCCCACTCATCAACAGAAGTTGAGAAAGAAGATCAGAAAGGGAAACTAAAAGCAGGATCTGACTAAATTAAAAGTAGGGCAAAAAAGTAAAAACCCTTTGGTGAGGGGGAGGGTGGACATGCGGCTTCCTGGGCTGGTGGGTGGGTGGGTGGGTGCGTGGGATGGGTCACAATCTCTTGGTGGTGGGAATGGTATTATGTACACTCCTATTAAATTGTAGTCATATAAATCACTATTTAATTAATATGAGAGGGGGAAAACTGATTGTATGTCTAGCAAAGGGACTTCTCACTGTTAACCCAATTACCAAATAATGTGATGTTAACAATAACTATCCATTGTCTTCTTGAACCCTAAGACAGCAGGAACCTCCCATTTCCACTATAGAGCCAAAACTCTGTTTTTCTTTTTAATGGTAGGCTGATATTGAACACAATAATGTGTTAAGTAAGTTCTTTACTCTTTTTTCCCTGTCAACTCGTAAGCAATGAATAGAAAAGTTGAGTTATTAATTATAATTTACCTATTGGTAGGCTGTTCTGAATCAACAAGTTTGTGTGTATATATATATACATATACATTAGTTGGAACAATGTATGGCATTGTAACTATTATCATGTAATCATGTAACTATAACCCTCATTCATGTTACAAATAATTTTTTAGTCTTATTTAACTCACAAGAACTATTAAAGAGGGTTTATTTGTCCTCTTATAACAAATCAACCACTTATTGTATCCATAATTAAAATGTCAAATGTTAATTGATCCCAGTTTCTATAGCTTCAGTCAAGATATTCTCAGTATTTTATGATAAAATCTTTAACTTCTTTAATTCAGGAAATGCTCATTCATTCAAATAATTGTGCTCATTGAGGAGGACAATTCCAAATGAGAGATGTTTGGGTCTTAAGGGAGATTTCAATTGGATATTTATGGGAAGAACCATGGTTTTCAAAGAAATGGAAAATTATTTTTCTTCATAAATTACAGTATTTTAAATAACTGTTAAATACTAATTTGTTTATAGAATATCACAATGTATATTTTAAATTTTATCCAATAACTTATATGTTACTTGAACAACCTTTACTTAGTATATGTGAAGCAATGTATAGGATATTGTTTCAGCATACTCTTCCAGGAAATCTCTACAAAGCAATAGATAGGGGAATGTGATCCTTATTTTTATTTTAGTTTTAGTTTTTATTTATAAATTGGGAACTTTGACAAGACCATAGGATAAGAGGGGTACAATTCCACATATTTCCCACTACCGAAACTCCATATCCCATTCCATCTCCTGATAGCTTTCCTATTCTTTAGCCCTCTGGGAGCATGGATCCAGGATCATTATGGAGTATAGAAGGTGGGAGGTCTGGCTTCTGAACATGGGCGCTGACAGGTCGATCCATACTCCCAGCCTGTCTTTCTCTTTCCCTGGTGGAGCGGGGATCTGGGGAGGTGGGGCCCCAGGACACATGGTGGGGTCCTCTGCCCAGGAAAGTCAGATTGGCATCATGGTAGCACCTGGAACCTGGTGGCTGAAAAAGAGTTAAGATAGAAAGCAGAACAAATTGTTGACTAATCATGAATCTAAATGCTGGATGTTGTGGATGAAGACTTGGTGTCTCTGTTTTGGAAAAAGCTAGAAGGTTTATTTTAGGTATATTCCAAGAGGCTCATGACCCAACTAGTTTTTGCCTGTACCTGACATCTAATATGCAGGTGACCTAAGCTATTGTCTGGGGAGATGGTGTCATAGTTGGAAAAAGGATACAGAAAGCTGGATCAGGGAAGAGAGTAGCTCCAAATATGGGAAAAGTGTATAAATATTGTTGACTGTAAACCCCATCAATTTTATCTGGGTCCCATAGTCAGCACAGGACCCCCTGCATCCCTGTAGGTCTGAGCTCACATTCCATGGTCAATGCTAGGAACATTCCAGGCTGTGCCAACTTCAGGACCCATCATCCTTGGATGATTAGGCAGAGTATGCTATCTAACCTCCCTTCGGAGAATGGAACATTATTTTCCATTGTTGATCCAATTGAGGAACAGGTCCAATAGGGGTCCACAGAGGGGTCCCTTATGTTGTTCCTGATGGAGATGACCAGTGACAGTGGTGAGAGGGATCTGTTAGAGGTCTATGCCTATCATGTCTGTGTGGAAATCCCAAGACTCTTTGACTGGGGTTCCAGGTGATGGGCTGGCCTGGTAGTGACATCATTAAAGTAAACATAAGCTTTTTTTCTAGTGCATAATAAACACTCAATAAAAATATTTTTTTCAAATAAAATAAATGAGAACAAAGTTTTATTTCTTTTTTCAAAAGATTTATTTATTTACCAGTATGAGTGAGAGGTAAGTAGAATAATCCTTTGTCACATGTGGAGCCATAGATTGAACTCAGAACCTTATTCCTGTAAGTCATGTGCTATAACCACTGTGAAAAATTTTAGTGCCCATGATTTTTATTTCTAAGAGTACTTGGGCATGTGATCCCAAGAAACATGCTATCCCTTAGCAGTTTCTCACTAAGTTGCCTTGTAAACACTTGGTAATAACACTAATAAAAATTCATTAATAATATGTGTAACTCAGCACAAATTAGTGTTTGTTAAGTACTTATTAATAAACAAAGGCATTTTAAAATAATTTTTTATTTATAGTAGATGGCAAATTTAAAATAGACCATCAAAATGAAAGAAATCATAGAGACTATCTGCCCAAACTCACTAAATTTACTGATGAATAAACTCAATGTTCACAAGTAGAAGTCACACATCTTGACTCCCAGTTAGTGTCCTTTTCTTCCTATCTCATTTTGCCTTCATATCACCAAGATTTGTAGATCAATGATGAAAAAAAATTCATTTTACACATTTACAATTATTCTCTCTCCTAGCATATAACTTTGTTAACAAATTGCTACATTTTGATTTATAGTCTTTTGGTCACATTTATCATATTTAAAATGACATAATTTGAAAGTTTGACCATGGCCTTAAAAACACTAAAACATTGGGGGTCCGGTGGTGGCCCAGCAGGTTAAGCGCACACGGAGCAAAGTGCAAGGATCCCAGTTTGAGCCTCTGGCTTCCCACCTGCAAGGAGATGTAGCTTCACAAGCGATGAAGTAGGTGTCTATCTTTTTCTCCCCCTCTGTTTTCCCGTCCTCTCCATTTCTCTCTGTCCTATTCGGCAACATCAATAACAACAATAATAATAACCACAACAATGATAAAAACTAGGACAGAAAAAGGAAAATAAATAAATAAAATATTTAAAAAAAACTAAAAAAGTTTAGTAAAATATTGTTTATTTCCCCCTTTCCAAGAAAAAAATGTGTAAAAAAAAAAGTCTTCACTCTAGGAAATAGTTGGCTAAAATATAAGATAGTCTTCAAGTCTTTAATCAACATGCCATAAATATAATTCATTTAATTTTTTAATAATCTTTACTTTATTTTATTATTATTTTTTTTGCCTCCAGGGTTATTGCTGGGACTCGGTGCCTGCACCATGAATCCACTCCTGTGGAGGCTATTTTTTCCCCTTTGTTGCCCTTTTTGTTTATGGTTATGTAGTTATTATTATTGTTATAATTTATTTTTTATTCCAGTTAATATTGTATGTGCTTTCCTACTGAAACTGATATCTGTTTTTGTTTATGTGATGCTGCAGTCACATGCGTGTGCGGTTACACCATAACTGGGCTGGAATTTTATTCTACTTATTTGAGAGGGAGAGAGAGAGAGAAAGAGAGAGAGAAAGAGAGAGAGGGAGAGAGAGGGAGAGAGAGAGAAGGAGAGAGAGAAAGAGAGAGGGAGAGAGAGTGAAGGAGAGAGAGGAAGAGAGAGAGAGGGAGAGAGGGAGAGAGAGGGAGAGAGAGGGAGAGGGAGAGAGAGAGACACAGAGAGAGAGAGAGATTATAGCATTTCCCCACCATCCAAGGAGCTTGCTCCAGGTGCCTTATCACTCTTATTTGTTGTGTCAGTGTTGGAACCCAGGCTCTTGGGTATGATAAGGCACTTACTCTACCAGACAATCACCCATCTCCTCCTCTACATTGAGTAATGGCTACTCAGCCAAATGTGATATTATCTCTGTGTTTATTACACTTTTATTTTTCAAACTGCTAGTCACTATTCAGAGATAGTCTGATCATGTTTCTACTGGGATTCAAGAAAGAGTAATTGAATAAATGACTGTGTAGCGATCATAGACTTTACTAGTATGAAGGACATCTTTATTTCCAGGTATGTTGTCATGGTTTCAGGAAAATTGAGAATCTTACTATTAAAATGAGCCTAGTTTCCTAACTGCAAAGGTTAAACATTCATTTCTTGCCAAGCTATTAAGCCAGCAATTATGTTTTTTTTTAAGTATTACTCTATCATGTTATGTTTCTGCCTTTATATGATGTTCAACCTGAATTAACATGACTGGAACAGATGCTAAATAACTGTACCCAAGTCACTTGTGTCCTATTTTACACTTCACATCATGAGTTGGACTAGGCTAGGAGAACATTTGTTCTTTACATCCAAGTCACACCATATGTCTTCAGATTCACTGGATAGAGGCATGTGATCAGTTTACTATCCACCTCATCTCTGCAATTCCTTCCTTAAAAAATAATGGAAGGGAACACACATAGCAATAAAGCTTAAGTGATATGGATATGTATTTTTATAGTTAAGTTTTTTAAATATTTAATTTCTTGGTTCAGGGAATAATAGGTGATTTTTTTGACCTTTTATTTTTATATATTATATATTATATATATTATATATATTATATATTATTATATATAATATTATATATAATATATTATTATATATAATAATATATTATTATAATATTATATATTATATAATTATATATAATTATATAATTATATAATATATAATATTATAATTATATAATTATAATATTATATATTATATATTATTATATATTATTATAATATTATTATATATTATATATATAATATATATTATATATTATATACCTTTTATTTTAATGTATTTTTTTATATAATGGAAACACTGACAAGACCATAGGATAAGAGGAGTATGATTTCTACCACCAGAGCTCTGTATCCCATCCCCTCCCCTCATAGCTTTCCTATTCTTTGACCCCGTGGGAGAATGGACCCAAGGTCAGTATGGGGTGCAGAAGGTGAAAGGTCTGGCTACTGTAATTGCTTCTCTGCTGAACATTCTTCTGAACATGGGTGTTGACAGGTTAATCCATACTCTCAGCATCTCTCTCTCTCTCTTTCCCTAGTGGGGAAGGATGTGAGGAAACAGAGCTTCAGGACACATTGGTGGGGTCATTTGTCCAGGAAAGTCCAGTTGGCATCATGGTAACATCTGGAACCTGGTGGCTGAAAAAGAGTTAACACATAAAGCCATACAAATTGTTGATTAATCATGAACCTAAAGGCTGGAATATTGCAGATGAAGATTTGGGGTATCTGTTATGAAAATAGCTATTAGGTCTATTTTAGGTACATCCCAAAGGGCACATGACTTTATTAGTTCTTGCCTGAGCCTGACATCTGATATGCAGATAGACCCAGGTTATTGTCTGGGGAGATGATATCATGGCTGGGAAAAGGGCTAGAAATCTGGATCAGGGAAGAAAGTAACTAACAAATATGGGAAAGGTGTATAAATATTGTTGACTGTAAACCCCATCAATTTAATCTGGGGCCCACATTCAGCATAGGAGCCTATGCAACCTCTATATCCCTGTAGGTCCAAACTTGCATTCTGTGGTCATGAGTAGGAACATTCCAAGTTGCACCAATTTCAGGCCCCATCTTCTTCAGGTGTTAGATAGAGTATGTTATCCAACCCCCCTTTGGAGGATGGAACATACTCGACCACTGTTGATCATTGAGGGCAAGGTTCTATGGGGGTCCTCAAGGGGGTGCATTATGTTGTTCCTGATGGCAATAACCAGTGATAATGGAGAGAGGGATCTGTTCGAGGTCAGGGCTCATCATATTTGTGTGGGAATCCCAAAGCAGGTGAAGAGGGTATCTAGGTCTAAGTAAAAACTATTTCATCAGTTACTTTATGGTGCCTTTTTAGGTCTTTTTTATTGACACTAAGGTTATTTTGGGGGCTGGGCACTGACACTATAAATCCACAGGTCTTACTGGCTATTTTTTTTCTTTCTATTTGATTTGACAAGATAGAAAGAAATTAAGATGGGATGAGAGATAGAGAGGGAGAGAGAAAGACACCTGAAGACCTTCTTCACTGCTTGTCAAGCAGCACCCCACCCACAAGTAGGGAGTGAATGCTCAAACCCAGGTACCTGTGCATGATGATGTATACACTTAAGCACTTAACTGAGTGCTCTATTTCCTGACCTCCTGAAATTTTATGTTTATCTAAGTAGAAATTTAGATGAAACTAATATTCTGGGGTAAATTAGAGGGTGGTGTAGATGAATTTTGAAACAATGTCAAGTGAGAAGAGATGCTTTAAGCTACACGAACCAGTAAAACAGCCTCAGAAGCAAACAAACAACAACAGAAATCAAATAGCTTTACCTTCATGTAGATGCTGGTATTAAAAATGTGATAAACAGTTATTCAGCTTGTTTATCCCATTATTAGGTAAATGGAACTCATATAAATAAATATCAGACATTGATTAGTATCTCTTGACTTTCAGGCACAGCACTCTACAGTCAAAGATTTCATATGGTCAAATTCAACTTTTATTTTCCAGTTCAACTAAAATGAGGGGCCAGGTGGTGGCACACCTGGTTGAGTGCACATGTTACAATGTGCAAGGACCTGGGTTCAAGTCCCAGATCCCACCTGCAGGGGGAAAGCTTTGGGAGTGATGAAGCAGGGCTGCAGGTGTCTCTCTCTCTTTTTCTCTATATCCCCTTACCCTCTAGTTTTCTGGATGTCTCTATCTAATACATAAAGATAACTTAAAAATAATATTAAAAATAAAATAACACTATTCTGTTAGTTTTTATATCATTGATCAAATGTTGAAATTTGTACTTTTTAAGAAAATATATTATTGAATAAAACTTATTTACTTTGGGTTTGTACCTCATACAGCAAGTCCATTATATCAGTAGTTTCTTAAAAAGTATTCTGAGAAAATTTAAACCAGCTATTTGTACAGAATTTGCCTTGCTTTCTCTTGTATTATGGTAGAATTTTACTACTTTATCTAATATTCTTATTTTTAATTTTACCTTTTTGCCCTAGGCTTTATATTGACTTTAGATTTTCAGTGTTTATGCACATTAGGTATTTGTAGACAATTCTCATGTTCCCTTTAGTTAGTCAACTGTGTGTACATTATTTATTCTTTTAATATTTCCTCTAGAGTAAATATATCTGGTTCCTTAATTATTCCTGTTGATTTTGTCTGAATTTCCTGCAGTACATCTCCCCTTTTCTCATAATGAGATCCCAGAACTGAATGCATATTCCTGCATGGGTCTCTTCTGAATCACAAAGAGGGGACTCTTTTCCTCTGTTCCATAACATGTTTTTCTTGCATATGAAATTCCAGAATAACAATGACCTTCCTCAGTTAGATTTCAGTATGAGCCTGCCATTATTACCTTCTGATAATTTTTAAAGTATTTCACAAATACGAAATTTCACTTCTGTCTTGTGGCTTCAGGTGTTTGGTAGGTTTGACTAAGTGTCATCCCTAATCTTTGAGGCAGGGTCTTTCAAATGACAGTGTTGTGTTGCATGATGATCTGTCTCCCATAGTCCGAGCAGTTAAATTCATTTCTGCAGCCTTCTCAAGCTTCCATTACTTCATAATTGATGAAGTATCAAGAAAGGTGGAGAACTACTAAAATGAATTCTTTTAGAAGAGGTATCAGGATTTCATATATGTGAAAAAAAAATCCTAACATGACTCAGATTATCCTCTAGAGAGGTTTAATACACATTATTTCCATGATCTACTTCCTTCAGTCATTTACAATGCTGTCTTCATTAAGTTTCTTAAATTATGGTCTTAGATTGTTACTCTTAAAAACCTCTGTGTCTTCTCAATGTTTATGTGACAAAATTCAAGTTATTTAGATTAATCTTTAAAGATTTATATATAGTGTGTGTGACTTATACGGGTATGACACTATGATCTTGAAATTGTACAGTTTTATAAATACTGTTAAATCCCTAATAAAAAAATCACCTCAGAAAAGATGTCTCTTAAATGTTCAGTCCTGTGCCTACTTTGTCCCCTTTTAAGACTCTGGAGATTTTGTATTCATGAGTATCTGTGTGTGCACAGCTCATCACTTGCATATTTTTGTGCATAAAATGCTATTCCCTAAACTATTTCCCTTTTGGACATCTTAATCTTTCCTGTGAAATCCTTCTATGACTTCATTATTCCAAAATATGTAGTGCTATATAGTTGAACACATAACTCAGTGTCTTGTGTAATTAGACATCTTTTCATGTATTTACAGTGTATTTTCCTTTCAAAACTGCAAGTTATTTTAGCTAAATGACCATGGTTTCTTTTTGTCTGTGCTATCTTTTTTTGTTGCACAAAAGAAACTATCTCAGAATGATTTACCACAGTAAATAATGATTTTCCACAGTATCCACAATGCATAATGTAATGAAGAAGTTATATGTTAGTAAGTGCTAAGGGTTCTGTTGATAGCCTTGGTCCCCATTCACATGTTGAATTACTAACCCTTAGAACTTCACTATGATCTTCTTTGGAAATAGAGCCAATACAGATGTAATCACTTAAACTCAGGCCATGCTGAAGTAGGTTGGGACCTTTATTCAATGTGATTGGTATCTTTATGTAAAGAGTGAAACTTGGCCTCTACAACACATGTTAGAGGTGAGGCTGGTTCCTTTCTTGGTATCTTCAAAGTATGATACCTCCCCCCCACCACCAAAGCAACAACATTAAGGGGGAAACAGAAATAAAATCACTGTTACCACCTTCACTGGGTGATACCTTGATCTTGGAAATCTAATCTTCAGAATTATGAAATAATAAAGTGTTGAAGTCATTGTGTCTGTAGTACATTGGTATAGAAATTCTAGAAAAAAATACAAGAAACTAATAGCATAGTATTTAAATGATACCCAATTAGTAAAACTACAAATATAGTGAATTTATTTGACATTTTAGATCATTGATTCATTGAACTATGAGACAAGTATTTTAAATCGATAAACTTGTCTATAACATCTCTTTGGATACACAGTGTTGTTAATGGCATCCTGAAAGACAAGCCCTCTCATTATGACTACAGAAGACAATTCATTCATATATCTTCTGCTTTCATAGCCTTGAATTGTATTTTTCCTCTGAGATTTGCCACTTATGTTGACACAGATTTGTTGTGTGTGATGAACTGACAAAATCAATAAAAAGAACTTGTGATTCTTTTGTTTGCAAAGGACTATTTTTTGTTGTTTATTATTGTAGCTTAAACCCACCAAACTATTTATATGAAAACAAAGTTATTTTGCTTTCATTCTATTTCATTCTGCTGGCAGCTTAAATATTGCTCTTGGAAATACCACATGGTACATTTTAAACACTGTACTCTTATAAAATCAAATATATATAACTGTGTATCAAAAATGATACTTTCATTTGTTCACCCTAATGAACAAAAAGTTTGAACAGGTATTTCAATTTAGAAGATATATTTCTCCATTTCGGTCCACATGAAAAGGGATGTCTTCTATAACCAACCTTATTCATTTTTTTTTCTAGAATAAGTAATACTATTCAAAGATGAACTTTTGATGCTCAAGTTATCTATGTAAACAAAATTTTACCTTAATTCTAAGCATACACACTAACCATACCTTTAAATAAGATTTAAAGCTAGAGAGCCACAATGTTAGATATTAGTTGTGAAAAAAATATGGAGAGTGAATCCTAGAATAAAGCATTGCCTCAGAAACAAAAATCTGAGGAGAGCCTAGATTGTTTCTTTTTTAATTAATTTATTTAGAAAATGGAAACACTGACAAGACCATAGGATAAGAGGGGTGCAATTTCCACCACCAGAGCTTCATATCCCAACCCCTATCCTCATAGCTTTCCTGTTCTTTAAGCCCATGGGAATATGGACCCAGGGTCAGTATGGGGTGCAAAAGGTGGAAGGTCTGGCTTCTGTAATTGCTTCTCTGCTGAACATTCTTCTGAACATGGGTGTTGACAGGTTGATCCATACTCTTAGCATCTCTCTCTCTCTATCTCTCTCTCTCTCTTTCCCTAGTAGGGAAAGGATCTGAGGAAACAGAGCTCCAGGACACATTGGTGGAATCGGAATCATCTGTTCAGGAAAGTCTGGTTGGCATCATGGTAGCATCTGGAACCCAGTGGCCGAAAAAGAGTTAAACTACAAATTGTTGATTAATCATGAACCTAAAGGCTGGAATATTGCAGATGAAGATTTGGGGTATCTGTTATGAAAATAGCTATTAGGTCTATTTTAGGTACATCCCAAAGGGCACATGACTTTATTAGTTCTTGCCTGAGCCTGACATCTGATATGCAGATGGACCCAGGTTATTATCTGGGGAGATGATGTCATAGCTGGAAAGGGGCTAGAAAGCTTGGACTACTCCAGATTGGCTTCACCCTGAGCAAAGACAGGAAATTGTAAGAAGTATTCAAAACAAACCAACAAACAAACACCTCCAGGTAGTCTTTCCCTGGCAGGGGTGAGGTTCTGATTGGTCAGATATTTTGTCACTAAAATAGAGCTCCGGCCACTTAAAAAAAGAGGGAGAGAGAGAGAGAGAGAGAAGGAAAACCAAAAGGAAAAGGTTTGGAATGACACCCTTGGTGAACCAGGAATCTTGGTAAAGAAAATAGCTCAGTGGGGGGAGCCTGCTAGGAACAGCTGTCCAGCCCCTGGGGGCTGGTACTGGGGTGAGGGGGAGGGGCGAGTTTCTGAAAAAAAAATTTCCTTTCTTTGTCCCCCCTCTGGCCTCCATTTTCTAAGCCAAGAGTGGTCTCACTGTTAGGACTCCTTATTCACCCTCCTGCTGACTGCCCAGTATCCTACCCTATCCAAAGAATCACCAGTCACAAGCTGCTGCTTGTTGGAGCTAATGCCAGCCATTACTTACATGTCGCCATCTTGGCTCCACCTCCCTGATTGTAATTTTCAAACCTCGATACTAACAAAAATATAATAAAAATTACAAAAATGAAAAATTAATATTTACTCATTTAGGTATCTAAAGATGATTAAATGACATTTATATCAGAGGGTTTTAATCTTTAATTGGTATCAGAACCCTCGAGAAAATCGTTGAGATGCAGATTCTTACATACAGGTGCAGAATTTAACCTCTAGACTAGAGACTGGAAATCCATATTTTATTTTATTTATTTATTTATTTTTTTTAACTCCTACATTACTCTAGAAAAAAACAAGCTGTGTCCTATCAAAATGCCATGGTCTAGATGGCTTAATAAAAGAATAGTGGTATTTTTACACTCATATAAGCTCAGTTTTGGAGGTTAGAAATCTAAGATTAGGGGCAGGGGTACATAGCATAATGGTTATGCAAAGAGACTCTCATGCCTGAGGATCCAAAGTCCCAGGTTCAATCCTCTGCACCACCATAAACCAGAGCTGAGCAATGCTCTGGTAAAAAAACAAACAACAACAAAAAAAAAAACTAAGATTAAAGTGTTATCAGGGTTTGTTTCTTCTGAGACTTCTCTCCTTGCATTGCAGATTGTTACTTTCTCATTTGTTCTCACATAGTTTTTCCTCTGTGCATGTGCACTCTGGCACTCTTCATATGGTCACATTTCCTCTCTTAAAAGGACCTCTGGACTTCTCTGGATGACCCTACTAATGTATCCTGGAGCCCTGCTTCCCCAGAGTCCTGCCCCACTAGGGAAAGAAAGAGATAGACTAGGAGTATGGATCTACCTGTCAATGTCCATGTTCAGCAGGAAAGCAATTACAGAAGCCAGACAGACCCTCCACCTTCAGAACCCCATAATTCCCTGGATCCATGTTCCCAGAGGGTTAAAGAATAGGAAAGCTATCAAGGTAGGGGATGGGATATGAAGTTCTAGTGGTGGGAATAGTATGGAGTTGTACCCCTCTTATCCTATGTTTTTTGTCAGTTTTTCCTTTTTATAAATAAAAATTTTTTAAAAAGACCTCAGATTTATTGGAACAGGACACAGCCTAAGGGCTTTCTTTTAACTGAAATATCTCTGTAAAGGTCCTGTCTTCAAATTTGGTCACTTCTAAGATACACAGTTTTAGGACTAAAATATATGAATTTTGTGGACATGAACCAGTCTATAACAAGTAGTATATGTTAAAAGTGTTTTAGGATAGCATTCTTTTTTGAAATTTGAAACATCTCCAGCTACCCATTTGCAAAGAAATAGGAACAGAGTTGACCTACAGATGATTAATGTAAATTATGATATTTATAGGTTATAGGTACTATTTCCCCATATTTCTCTAAAAAGTTCTTCCAAGGTCATCATGGAAGAGGCTGAATATATCAAAGTCAGTTAAATGAAAATTTCTCTAAAGACCTGGCTTATAAGTAGAAAGAGGAAGCTTGACTTAAGTTACTGATGTGCAGATAAATTCATTCCAAATCATTCCATCTTTTCTTTCCAAATACGATGGAAAGTGGATAAATCAACCTGTTCTAGGCAAAAGTCAAATTTATAGAAATTTTTATTTTATGGGAGTCGGGCTGTAGCGCAGCGGGTTAAGCGCAGGTGGCGCAAAGCACAAGGACCGGCATAAGGATCCCGGTTGGAACCCCGGCTCCCCACCTGCAGGGGAGTCGCTTCACAGGCGGTGAAGCAGGTCTGCAGGTGTCTTTCTCTCCTCCTCTCTGTCTTCCCCTCCTCTCTCCATTTCTCTCTGTCCTATCCAACAACAACAACAACAATAATAACTACAACAATAAAACAACAAGGGCAACAAAAGGGAATAAATAAATATAAAAAAAAATTAAAAAAAATTTTAAAAAGTTAAAAAAAAGAAATTTTTATTTTATTAACAATTTTATAATTACTTATTTATTGGATAGAGACAGCCAGAGAACAAGAGGAAAAAGGGACAGATAGAATCAGAGACACTTGCAGCACTGCTCCACTACTCGTAAAGCTTTCTTTTGCTGATGGGGACCAGGGCCTTGAACCTGGATACCTGCACATTTTAACATGTGGATTCAACCAGGTGTGCCTCCACCTATAGAAAAGTATATGTAAAGAAAACTTGGGAAAGTCTTTGTACCATAAACATTATTTTCACTAGAATTTCTGAAATCACTTTTGTTTATTTGATCACCATTTTCACTTGAAAATTTTTCTGTGGGATGTTCTACTATAATAGGACGTAAGGTCAGATTTTTCATATGAAGAAAATAATTTCCATATATGATCAAGAAAATGTTATAGTATAGTTTTCCCCACTTTATTTTAGAAAAGTCTTCCAAAAATGAATACTGTTATTGCTATGGTGGTGTTGAGGGGAGGGTAGGTCAATAATGAGGCATAATACTAAGAGAACCTCTTTAGTGGACACTCTGGAGTTCTTCATTAGAAAAATACTTCTTGTGGGGCCGGGTGGTGGTGCACCTGTTTAAGCACATATGTTACAATGTGCAAGGACCCAGGTTCAAGTCCCTTTTCCCCACCCGCAAGTGGAAAGCTTCATGAGTGGTGAAACAGTGTTGCAGGTATCTTTCTGACTTTCCCTATCTATCACTCCCTTCCCTCTTGATTTCTGGCTATCTCTGTCAAATAAATAAATAAAGATAATAAAATAATTTTAAAAAGGAAAAATACTTCTTGTCATGCAAAACATTAAGTGAGATTTGTAATACCTGAAGATCTTATAGTTCACTGTGAATTGTGATTTGTGTGGTAACAGCAATTTCATAGAGAATGGTTGGGTCTAATTTGTTCAACCAAAAAGATAAAGACATACATACACATACACACAAGTATACCTATACATATACTTATTTAATTGAGGCATCTCCTCTGAGGGGGTATAGAACTTTTCTACTTCGCTAGACTGTCAAAAGCTTCTGAACATCCTACTAGCAAAATGAAGAGTGAAGTTATATCTAAATAATTCAGGGGAAACTACTTCCAAACAAAATGGCCAAAGAATTTAAACAGAATCCATGTTTTCTCCTCTATACAATTTGAAGAACACTATATTTTCAGATTGTGAAACAAATATATATTTGCTCAGATTTCTTTCAAAAAGTTGCCACTAATAAGGGCCAGTGATATATTTATCAGTATTTTGGTATACTTTTTAAAAAAAAAATTATAATACAAGTTTGTACTTAAATTGGGACCTCCATCAGAGAGCCTCATTTAAAGATGAAAGCTAATTTTACCTATGTATATCTATATTTGTTTTTGTATATGTCTGTATCTATATTTGTAAGTATTATATATGTTCATAGAGATCTAAAAGTTGCCCAAGTATCTAGTTCTCTCTTATACTATATATGTTATAATAGTCAAGTTAAAAGTAGTTTCTTTGTGTTTTATGAAATGCTTTATTTTTATAATAGTGTTAGGTTCACTACAAAGTTAAGAGAAAGGTATTGCACACTCCCCACATGAATTTGTCTGAGTGATTACCTCCATTATCAATGTTATTTACCAGAGGGTTACAATTGTTACAACTTATGTTACATGGACACATCATAATACTCCAAAGTCCCTAACATCTATTATAATACTTTATTTGTTGTTGCTATTGTATATTTTGCGGGTTTTATCAATTGTATAAGGACCCGTATTCAGTATCATAATCATATAAATTGGTTTCACTGCCTCAAATCTTATGTGCTTTGCAATCCTTACCACCCTATCTTCCTGTCCTTGGATATAATTGACCATTATCTTGTTACTATAGTTTTAATTTCTACCCAAAATATTATAGAATTGGAATAACAGTCTTTTCATACTGGCTTCTTTCAATTAGTAATATGCACTTAGGTTTTCTTTATGTATTTACTTGGCTTGGTAGTTCATTTCTTTTTTGTACAATATTCCATTGTCCACATATATATTCCTTATCTTTTCACCTACTGAAAGATATCTTGATTTTGTCCAAGGTTTGCATATTACAATTAAAAATGCTATAAATATCAATGTTCAGAGTGTGTCTTCTTGTGTGTGTACATGTTTTCATCTCTCACAAGCATATATAATCAAATATGTTATTGAAATTCATTATTTTTTGTTTTTATATTGCTATTTTAATTGAAGAAATATTGGATTTTTGTTGAATTTTTCTGACTTGTCATAGGGGTATACCTCACATCTCCCCAACACACGCCACACATAACCAATCTGTTATTTAACTTAAAAAAGTTTGTTGGTTTTTACCACCCTAGAATCACCTTTTCAGATAGTGAGAGGCAGAGATAAAGAGGTCTTTGATCATACTATTAATTTTACACAGTTTTTATTCTTTTGCCTTTCAATAGTTAATGTTTCTAGTTAAATAGCCACATATTCTGAGAGACTTCCCTTATCATGTTCAGTGTAGTAGTAAACCCGTTGAAAAAAATTTATGATTTTTGTCTCTAGTGTTTTTTCTTTCATTGAAGTTATCTGTATATGCTGACGCTACCCATCTATACTTTGATGCTGTTGAATTTATACATGTGAGCTCTTTGCAGATTAATACTAACTGTTTAGATTTCAGTTCTGGAAATAGGCTACTATTTCCATGTCAAATTTTGGTGCTTGCTATTCCTTTCACGTTATATCTTTGCCTCTTGGTTCATCTTGCATTTTCTTGATAGTTAAATGTGATATACTTGGTAAAAAGAGTTGTTTTAATTAGTACTTTAATAACATAGCAGTAATATATTGGGGGAGTCAATATATTTTATATTCCCTTGGTTAAGTCTTTTATTGAGCCTATTATAAAATAGTTTATTTGTTATTAATAGTTTATTACAAGATTATAAGATTATGATGTATAGTTCTACACCACACCCACCACCAAAAGTCTGTATCCCCACCTTCCAACTTCATAAAGATAACCTTCATAGCTCTTATTGAGCCTGTTTTTTGAACTTGAACTTTGCAAATGTTCCCATCTCTTATTTTTTTTTCTTCTCTAGTAGAGAACAAAATAATAAGTGACTAGAGTGTGGGTGGGGTGGTTGAATTGAATAATTCCCTTTTCTAAGGTCAATAGTCTCAGGCTAACTAGTATCTCCTGAGGCTGAGCCTTATTAAGAACAGGGGTTTTCTGGTGTAAATAAAAATGCTTCCTTCTCCATGTGGAGGCTTTTCACTGAAGCTTACTGTGGAAACTTAAAGACTAACCCTGGAGGTAAACCTCACAATTATGAAGATCTCTGTTCAATGACTAGGTCCCCTTAGAGTTTTAAAATCTCAGAATGTCCCTACTGATTTGTAGCAGTTAATCAACTACACTTCAATTTTTCCTATCCTGGCTCTAATTTCTGCAGAGATTTCTGGTTTCCAGCATCTGCTCCAGTAATTCACGACTCTGTTTCTTCAGTCTTCATGGCAGTGATTTTCCATGTATGTTTCCTGGTTTTACACACAGAAAGAGAGATGATGACTTTTTAGACTGTTCAGCTTTTTATTTGTTAGGATTGATTGACAACTTCTAGGTCCTCATATGCAAAACTGCAGGTTGGTTCTTGATCATTATTCAAAAAGATAATTTCTAGTCATTTTTAATATCTAAAACTGTATTCCGAATTATATCACTTATTTTTACTCTTGTAGGAATTTGCAGCTGATCTCCATCTTTCACTTTTGGATTAATGCTTGTGCTATCCTAATTGGTACCTCCACATAATTATTATTTTTTGCCTTCAGTCGCTGGGGCTCGGTACTGGCACTATGTCCTTTTTTTTTTTTTTCCTTTTTATTTGATAGGACAGAGAGCAATTGAGAGCGGAGGGGCATAAGAGGAATATAGATATCTGCAGACCTGCTTCACCACTTGTGAAGCTTCCCTCTGCTGGTGGGAGCGGGGTGAAGGGGGTTATATCCTGTCCTTGAGCTCATCCTTGCAAATAGTAGTACTTCATACACTTAACCAGGTGCACACCACTCCAGCCCATACTTCTGCTTCTTCTGACCTCATTTCAGTCATTTTCCCCCACTCTGTCACTGGAATAATCTGATGAAAGAAGATCATTTCATTTGCTAGTTAAAGTCCATGGAAGGCACTCTTACTAGTTGAAATGTTATCCTTAACATGTGTGATCAAATACACCTGCTCGGACTCACACCTGTCAGCTACTCCAAACTCATTCATAAATAATCCTGCTTTTCTTCTAATCACAAATAATCATGTCCTGTTTGTGTCTTGTTCTTTTACATCTCCGAGTTATCTTTTTTGCTGTTCCCTCCTACCCTAAATGTTATTAATTCTTGAGGTCTCCATTTTATTATTTCTACCTCAGAACATTTTTCTGATACAACAAACAAAATCATCTCTGGTTATTCTTTCTTACAGTATTCTTGTCTTTATGTTCATAGTACTTGTGGCCACTTAAAATTAACACATTAATGTGTGCACTTAAATTGTGTTTATTCTTTTGTTTTGGTAGACTAAGATTTTAGTGATCTTCTCTTATTTATGTTTTAAAAAATGAAAACCTTGGGCTTCTAGCTTTAGCTTCAACATGTGAAAAGCATTGAAGTCATTGTTTTTGTCCTCACAGAAAGAAAAAAATGAACTTGAAATTTTTTTTATTCCTTTGAAAGCTCAGTGTTCAGGGCAAATTATTATCCCAAAACTGGGGATCCAAATGGATCCAAAGAATCATAATTTAAATACTTATTTGTGGGAGAAGAAGATAGACTTATAATGATTAGGGAAATTTCAATATTATGAATAAATGGAGTATTGGTAATTTGATAATTGGTAATTAGGCTGATAATTGGTAATTAGGTGAGGTGAGAAATTCCTCCAGATTGCAGACTTTTTGGGCAATGGTCACAGTCCCCTAGATTTTTACCTTCCTAACCCTACCAGGTTCTGAAGTAAAGACTAGGACATAGCTCCTTATAGTTATGATAGGGACAACAGAATCCTAAGCTTTGCAAAATGCAACTTTGAAGTTAGTCCATAATAAAGTCCACTCTTATGTGAAAAAATAAAATTGCAAGAAACTTATTCTGTTAGAAAAGAATATTTCTCCAGTTATTTGCAACATTTCAGTCTGAACCACGTGTAAAAAAAAAATTGGGCCCTCTGATGCTGAATTTGTACACACCATAGTAAAAAACTGCACACCAAAACAGATTTAATCATAAAATGTTTTAGTCCCCTGTACCTAGTCACCTCATCAATAGGACTCTAGTATAATAACAGTCGACTATAACTCCAAGAAATGGAAGAATGGAAGAGTGATCATTATGAAATACACCCTAAGGACCCTCCAGAGCAAAGGTTTAGTATCTAAGGAAAAATACTTTGACAGAGTATTATCACAGGTGGTTGTATGGGGGAACCTTTTCTCTCACTTCATTTCATCAGTAATTTTCTTTCTTAAATAGGGGTCAAAATAAACATGCTCAATAGATGCCAGAGCTTTAAAGAGAAAGAAATAGGGGCCAGAAAGTGGCATACCCACTATATGCCATCATATAGGAATGTCAGGGCTCAAGTCCTTGGATCCTACAGACAAGGGGGGAGCTTCCTGAGTGGTGGAGTAGCACTGTAGGTATCTTTCTTCTTCTTTTTTAAAAATTATTTATAAAAAGGAAACATTGACTAAACCGTAGGATAAGATGGGTACAACTCCACACAATTCTCACCGCCAGGACTCTGTATCCCCTCCCCTCTCCTGATAACAGGTATCTTTCTTTATCTTTCACTCTCTTTAATTCTCTATTCTTCTCTGTCTCTACCATAAGTAGAATAAAAAGAAAGACAAATAAAATAAAATAACATGTTTACTTGGAGTAGTGGAAATGTCATGCAGGCATGGAATCTTAGAGACAGCCTCCATGGCAAAAGGAAAAGGGGAAGGAGAAGGAGAAGGAGAAAGAGGAAGAGAAGAAGAGGAATGGGAAATAAAAGAAGAGGAAGAAGTAGTGGAAACACTTGTGAGAGTCACAGTCTCAAGACACAGGTCCACTAAAAAGATTGTGATTTACATTTTGTCCTACTTTATATCTTTCCACTTTTCAGTTGCCGAGTTGTAGATGCTATCATGATTACATCCTGACTTCCTTGGGCAGCTGACCTAACCAATGTGTCCTGGAACCTCACCTCTCCAGAGCTCTTCCTAACTACGGAAAGATAGAAGCAGGCTGGGGATATGGATCAACCTGCAATGCCCATGCCCACTGAAGAAGCAATTATAGAAGCCAGACCTTCCATCTTTTGCATCCCATAAGAAATTGTGGCCCATACTTCCAAAGGGGAGAGAAATACTAGGGGAAAATGACCAAAGGGCTCTGAACTCCAACTCTATCCAGAACTGGAGAGAAGAGGAACAAAATGGAAGGACAATTGGGAGTAGTAATAGGTATAGATATCACTTAGAGAGGGACAAATATTTTCCATAGAAGAGATCCAAAAGGCCAACAAACATGAAAAAATGCTCCAATTAATTGATGGTCAGAGAAATGCAAATAAAGACATAATGTAATACTACTTTACTCCTGTGAGAATGTCATACATCAGAAAAGACAGAAGCAACAAATGCTGGGGAAGTTTTGGGGACAAAGGAACCCTCCTGCACTGTTGGTGGGAATGTCAATTGGTTCAACCCTTGTGGAAAGCAGTCTGGAGAACTCTCAAAAGGCTAGAAATGGACCTGCCCTATGACCCTGAAATTCCTCTCCTGGCGATATTTCCTAAGGAACTAAACATACACATTCAAAAAGATTTGTATATATCTATGTTCATGGCAGCACAATTTATAATAGCTAAAACCTGGAAGCAACCCTGGTGTCCAACACCAGAGGAATGACAGAGTAAGTTGGTTGTGGTATATATACACAACAGAATACTACTCAGTTCTTAATAACGGTGAATTCACCTTCTTTACCTCACCTTGGATGAAGCTGGAAGAAATCATGTTAAGTGAGATAATTCAGAAACAAAGGGATGAATATAGGATTATCTCACTCATAGACAGAAGTTGAAAAAGAAGATGAGAAGGGAAAACACTAAGCAGAACTTGGACTGGAGTTGGTGTATTGCACCAAAGTGAAAGACTCTGGGGATGGGGGGGAGAGTTCAGGTCCTGAAACATGATGGCAGAGGAAGACCTAGTAGGGGGGGTGAATTGTTATGTGGAAAACTGGGAAATGTTATGCATGTACAAACTACTGTATTTTACTATTGACTGTAAACCATTAATCTCCCAATAAGGAAATTAAAAAAATAATAATTAAAAAAACTCTTGTATATAGAAGGCTTAAAGAATGTGGTCTCAATAACTATAGCAGTTATTAACATAGAACACAATAAATAGAAAGTTACAATGACTGGCATATTAAGGTGTATAATGGGCAAAAAGTGGAGGACATAAGAAAAAATGAGTGAGCCCGGGAGATATTACAGAGTAGCACACTAGAATCACATACTTGAATCCTCAGAGGTGAGAGTTTTCGTCCCTAACACCACTATACCCCAGACCTGAGCAGTAATGATAGCATTCCCTCTCTCTCTCTATTATAAAAATAAATAGTTTATAAAAGAACACATGAACCACGAAAACAGAGAGATGGAAAGTCCAATAAAGAAACAAAAGTACTATAACAGACATAAAGAATGGATACAATCAAACAAAAACTTAGGCTGTTTTAAGGTAAATAAATGGAAACTTCTCAGACTGGAGTACAAAGAGGAAGAAAAGAATGGAATTTCATGAATTGTGGGAAACTTTCTGAAGGTGCATCATAAAAACAATTGGGCTACTAGAGGAAAATAACAAGAATAAAGCAGAATTATATGGAGATGCAATGGTTGACATTTTCCAGAACTAATGATAGACAACAAATTATAGATCCCCCAAACCAAGAAAACACAAAATCTACTAAATATAAAGATAAACAGAGAGAGAGAGAGAAAGAGAGAGAGAGAGAGAGTGAGAGAGAGGGAGATAAATGCCCCACACAAAAAGCAATAGCAATAGATCTAGGCATACAGTATTCAAACTGTAAAAAGTGAAAAATACAGAGAAATCTCTAAAAAAAAGATGAAATATGTCCAAAAGAGTGACAAAAGATGGGTAATAATTTTAAAGAACTTACCAGAGACCTGTTACAAGAAGATAGTAATTTAACATATTTAAAATAATTTTAAAAATCACTAATGTATATGTATTTTGGATCACAGAACTAAAGTTAATTAAAAAATTAAGTATAAGTTTTTCTCAGAGAAACAAAAATCAAGGGATATATTGCTTGTAGTCTTGTTCTGATAGAAATGTTAAAATGTATTATTTAGGCAGAAGAAATTGATATGGGCCAGAAACCCAGATTTACATAAAGAAGGGAGAGTGCTAGGAAAAGAATAAACATAAGTAAACTTCTTGCCTTTTTCACGTTATTTAAAGTACCTTTTGATTTTTTTTTATAAATAGCACAAAATGTTCCTTTTTTCTACAAGTACACATGACTTGAACATACATGGTAAGTTTCTGTTTTGCTTTGCTGTGGTAGAAAAATCTGATATTGGTATTTGATGATGTGTTTATAAACTTGTTTTGTATGTGATAACTAATTGTAATAGCTAAAGACATAACTCACATAGAGATATTTATCCAAAAAGACAATGGCATCACTAGCTACAGTTAAATCATGTTTAAATTTTTTTTTTTTAGCAATTGAATAATGATTAACAAGATAAAACAACGGGTAAATTTCCACACAGTTCCCAACATCAGAGTTCTGTGTCCCAGCCCTTCTTCTGAATGCTTCCCTATTCTTTATCCCTCTCTGCTAGTGCTTAAATCATGCTTTTAGTCATATCTGACTGTTGTAAAGACTTTTATTTCAGTTCGACTAATTTTTTTCTTATGTTACCAAATTATTGCAAATTATTTTAACTTGTTTAATTAAAACATTCAAACTTGTTTGACATATTAGTTTCAGGTATACAATCTAAGTTTTCAATATATATATTTCTAAATGCTCATCACAATACGTCTAGTTACTTCATGGGTAGGCCAAATTTCAAGGAAATGTAAATATAAAGATGCACAGTTTTATATGTAGACTTCAAACCCCTCTGTTGGTATTTATAATTCAAGCAAGCAATAAGTTGACAAAACAATACTGTCAATCAATTTGAATTAACTTTTATAGAACCCTCCATCCAACAACAGAAGTATGTACATTTTTCTGTAGCTCATATAAAATATTCAATAAGTTCGACCACATTGAGGACTGTAGAAGAGATCTAAACACATCCAAACTGATAGAAATGATAAAATGTGTGTTCTTAGTCCACAATGGAAGAAAACTAGAAATCATTTACAGAAAAACAACAGTAGAAATCCTGAAATACTAGTAATCAACCAACTTCAGAATAACGCATGGATCAAATAAGAAGTCTTAAAAACACTGAAGAAAAAACAAAAACAAACAAAAAACTGAAGCAGTAGCATTATATTTAAGGGTTGGAAAAAATATATATCCTTATCCAATAAGACCAATAACAGGACAAGAAAGTCCCTTGTTATTATTCCTGTTCAGCATTATCCTGGATATTCTATTGGCACAGTAAACAAGAAAAGAAAAAATACATAAATGGTTTAGATAAGCTGAGACCTGTGTATGCGTGATTTTATCTCCCTTGAACATGATGATGATGAGGATGATATTACCATCAATGCTTCATTACTTCAGGATGACTTTTTCAGAAAGAAGTAGAGTGAGAATGAAAGAGACTGTAGCAGTGAAGTTTTCCGCTCTGAAGTAAGGCTATGCTTGAACTAGGGCCATGCACATGGCAAAGTATCATACTATCCAAGTGATCTGTCTAGCTGGCCGTGTATCTTAGTTTCTCATTCAGAGATTCAGAGTCCCATCATGACATCACATTCCCTTGTGGTGCTGTGACTGTAACCTGGGCCATATGCCTGGTAAAGCAGTTGTCCTACCTGGTGAGTTATCCCTTCTGATGAATATGTATATTTCTAAGGAAAATATAAAGTTCTCAATTTGTACATTGTATCACTGCTTCTAGATAAAAACAAAAGGAAATGCAAAAAATCTCCTAAAACTAATTAGATTTAGGTATCTTAAATAGATATGGGAAGAGGAGTTGGATTAAAAAGGTATTAAAGAGACTGGAGTTTGAACAGAAAAAAAAATAATAAAAGGAAGTGATACCTAAGTGTCCAACAACAGATAGATGGCTAAGAAAGTTGTGATATATGTGCATAATGGAACGACACTTAGCTTACCTTGGATGGAATTTGAGGAATTATGTTAAGTGAGGCAAGTCAGAAAGAGATGGGTGAATATGAGAATACTTTCAGTCATAGGCAGCAGAAGTCAGAATCAAGGTGTGTGTGTGTGTGTGTGTGTGTGTGTGTGTGTGTGTGTGTGTGTGTGTGTGTTTGTAGGTGAGCTTCAGATCTTGGTATATGATGGTAAAGGAAAACCTAGGCTGAGGAACAAATATAATGTTGTGTTGAGAATTTTATCCATGTCAACAACTGCACTTACTATAAATCACTGATCCCCCATTAAAAAAGAAAAGGCACAAAGGATATAATTGAAGGAGAGTATCACTTTGAAGAGATGTGAAGTTGTACCCCCAAGGCAACATAGTCTTGTGACTCAGAATTTCTTCAATAAAATATGGGTTTAAAAGCAAACTTACAAGCTATTTATTGTATGGATATTAAAATTTTACTTCTAGAATTTATACAGAAAAGCATAAAATTTGAAAGATCCAAGACAATACTAAAGATGTGTGGCCTGGAAGATGGCAGAGTGGGAATAAAACATTTCTTTTATGTGTAAATTCCTGAGTTTAACTCCAAGCACTACATATGACCAAGCAATATTCTAGTCTCTGTCTCTTATTCATTCAGCTCATCAATTTTAGATTGAGTGTATAATGTATATTGTTTTCATTTATTGGCTACTGTAATGGAGTTGTAATAAATGTATAGATGTATATACAGAAAGAATTCTTTGAATAAGTGTTTTCCTATTCTTTACATAGATACCTAAAATTAAAAAAATTATTGGGAGATCCCAAAATGGACTACAAAAATTGACTAAAACTTCACTGTTCTGCAAAAGTCTGAAACAGTGCTGCTGACGTATATGTGAAGAAAAAGTTGCTAGCTGAAATCACTTTGGAAATAAATGAGTTTTACAGAAACTGCACCCTGGCTGATGAAGTTGATATATATATGGTAAGGTCAGTTCACCATTAATGTATAAAAGGTCAATGGTGGGTCAAACCCACCATTAATGTATAAAACAATTGAACACTAACTGAACTGAAGGCAGATAGTAGCAACTAGGTTTCTACTGTTTTAATGGGAGATTAATCAACGGAGGAGGCTAGAATGACCCATGTGACAACAGAGTGGAGGCATTGGTATGAAATCATATTTAGATATAGAGTCAAATAGAAATGTTTATAGATATTTATGAAACCTGGGGTTAGTATACACATATTTATTCCCTTTGTATGCTAGCTAAGAGGAACTAAAAGCAATAGCACCTCAGTATCAATAAGTGCACCTAGAACTTAGATCTTGTTTTCTAATACCAAACTGCTGTATAAAGACCTTGGAATTATTAGTTGTAATGGGTTATAACTCAGATTTTCAAATAAATATCCTTGAGTTAATCTTAATGTAAATAAATAACTAAATAAAGAAGTGGTGAGTAATAAAATCCCTTATGCAAAAGAATTCCAAATAATTTATTTAGTTTCTCTGCCCTCAAGAAAGTGCAGCATCATTCCCGCTTTTAAAAAAAATGTACATAGTGACTTCAATGCAAAAAGCAGAATAGGGAAATGGAACAGAGACTCATTTTACAGTAGCGAAACCTGACAAACATTACCTCCACCAGGTAATCATGATTAATAGCAACAGCAACAAATCGTGCTGATAGTATGTTCTCATGATTTTATGAATATGGCACTTTACCGCTACGGTTTTTCTCCCTCAACCACAAAATCTAGTGTAATTGAGAAGAGACAATCAGACATACTAATTGGAGAGTGTTGAGAAAAATAACTGACCAGTACTTTTCAGTATGTCAAGGTCATCACATTCATTGTAAGTGTGAGAATCTCTCACGGAAAAGAGAATGTAAAAAATAATGCTTTCCTATATTTATATACATATATTTTACTTATATGAATAATGTAAATTTATATTATAATATTCTTTATAAATACATGACCTGGGAAGTGACTCCTTTACAAAGAGCAGGATGTGCATTTGTGGTGTGTTGGCTTCAGCCCCTGAAATTGCATATGCTGGAGCAACACTCTGGATTTTATCAAGAGAGAGAAAGAGAGAAGGGGGGGAGAAAGAGAGAAGGACAGAGACAGTCATTATTTCCCCTCTCAATGATTTTTGATTTAGGATAAGAAAAATATGTAAGGAAAGATTTTCATTCACAACATATTAATATCAGTGCATTCATTATAACAAATGTATCATACTAACTAATCAACTATGTTAATCATAAAAGTAGACGTGTGAATTGTATTGGAACTCTGTGTACTGCCTTCAAAAATTTTTTGCACATTTTAAACTGCTCAAATAAAAAGTTTATATGCAAAAAAGATTGACAGAGATTTGCACTTAGAAGACATGTGTTGGATTAGTGACTAGTGACTGCCCAGTGAACTAAGCTGATTAAGTACTATGAGGTCCTGTTGAATATTAATCAAGTAGCATAGTGTAGCTACAGATTAAAACTGTTTATATTCTTGGTGGGATGTGATGTATCCAAGTAGTAGTGTTAGTAAATTTACACTTGATAATCAAATGCCTCAATTCATACATGTAATAACTGATATCCGAAGCTACGAGAGTTTCTAAAGTTGGTTAGTTATGATATAGTACTCTTTTTAAAACAAATTATTTTATCTGGGTAAATAGTGATCTAGAGGACAGCTGTCAACATTAGCACGGTCTCTTCCCTGTGAAAACTGTCTTTATACCATTCCTGCCAGAAATCCAAGTCCCTCTTTACCGTGTGCATATGCATCAAATACCTGATGTCTTCCTCCCACTGCCCCCTAATTTAGTCTAAGCTCCACCCTGTGTTTCCCCTTTTTACCTCTTGCTTCTTAGGTAGCAACTGTAAGTGAGATCATCCAGTCTGTAATGGCTAGTTATTGAAAGTTGCTTCCCTATTTTAGTTATCATATTTATCACTGAATCTACGTGAAGTGTGCAATTTTGGAACTTAAACATGATATGCAGTTCAATATAATTGAAATGTTTATGTTTAGACAGTCAGAAAACTTTTATTATATATAATTTTAACTTAATTATAAGTATATGAGTCTTAGAAAACTTTTTATAATTTGGCTACAGACACAATGCTGTTTATTGGCTGATATTCTCTGTAATTTTTTTAAACAATTATAATTCTAATTGAGCTATAGAGGGAAATGTTTCTAAATATACCACACAAGGGCTTAAATCATCAGCTATTTACCTATATGCCCTGCTCTTAAATATTTTGCAGCCAGATGAAATTTTCCCAGTACTCAGTTAAATTATAAGCTATAAATATATTATTTTACTTTTTAAATTTATTTATAAAATGGAAATATTGAGAAGACAATAGAATATGGAGGGTACAATTTCACACAATTCCCACTACCAGAAATCCGTATCTCATTCCTTCCCTTGAAAGCTTTCCTGTTCTTTATCCCTCTGGGAGTATGGACCCAGGATCATTATGGGGTACAGAAGGTAGAAGGTCTGGATTCTGTAACTGCTTCCCCACTGAACATGGGAGTTGGCAGGTCGATCCGCCTCCCCAGCCTGTCTCTCTCTTTTCCTAGTGAGTCAGGGATCTGGGGAGGTGGGTCTCTAGGATACATTGGTGAGGTCATCTGCCCAGGGAAGTCAGGTTGGCATCATGGTAGTAGCATCTGGAACCTGGTGGCTGAAACAGAGTAAAGATAGAAATCAGAACAAATTGTTAACTAATCATAAACCTAAAGGCAAGAATATAGCATATGAGATTTGGGATTTCCATTTTAGAAAAAGCTAGTAGGTCTGTTTTTAGGTATATTCCAAGGGGCCCATGACTTTACTAGTTTTTGCCCAAGACCAACAGTTAACATGCAGGTGGAACCAAGTTATTGTCTAGGGAGATAGTGTCATAATTGGAAAAAGGACTAGAAAGCTGGGTCAGTGAAAAGAGTAGCTCCTAAACATGGCAAAAATTATATAGATATAATTAACTGTAAACCCCATTGATTGGATTTGGGGCCCATATTTGTTTCAAGAGAGTATGTGACCTTATAAAGACACAACAAAGATGCACTTTTCAGTATGTAGTATTTTCTTACTTTAGGAATTCTAGGTTCTTTGAATTATCTCAGACAAAGCTCATTATTTTGTCTCCAATTTATTTTTATACTTGGGAGGTATATTAGTTTGGACAGTGCAGAGATATTTGTCAAATGGTAACACATTGAACTTGCTCTTCATAATGTGTTCAGATATTAAACCACCTCCACAAAATATCTAGTTTATAAAACATGTATGCCCCATTTTTTGTATTATCATAGAAAGTAAAAAAAGGCACTTAAGGCAGTCTCTATTTTTTTTTTTTTATTCATTTAGCCTTTCTGTGATCAACAGTACTGTTGGCTTCTTTTAAAATGATTTACTTATCAATATATTATGAAACAGGAGCCTTTTTTATTGTCCAGTTGTAGTATTACTGAATACTTGTGTTTACTTTCTGAAGCATTTGAGATAGAAGAGAAATACAAAACATTAGTACAGGTTTTGTTGAATTTGCCACTTCTCTGATATATGAAAAGTACTTGAGTTGAGGACAGCATTTCAATGGTACTGAAAAACCTCAGAGACTCTTCAAGCAAATAAAGACTTTTTGTCACTCTCCTCTCTATTAGACTAGCAAATGAAACAGAATGCTGTGTAAAATTTAGAGGTTTATTTTCTATGAATAAGTTTCCTTTTCCAATTAAAGCAGTTTACATCTGAGGGTCAAATTTACTGTCAGTAAATACGAATATATACACATTTATATTTGCATTTATGCAGATGTAAGAATAAAGGCTTTGATAATAGTATACTGATGCATGTTTTATGTTACTCTGAAAAGTAAACTGTCAATAAGTCATATTGAAGGAGAATACAGAAACACATTCTATGACTACAACCAAACAAATTAGCTATATGCATATGAATTATAAATGAAATCATATTTAAAAAATCTGAAACTTTAAAATATTTATTTTTTATGTTCTACAAATTTTTATTTAATTTTGATTTTCCCCTTTCACACAAAAAACTCCATTGTGCTCCTTCAGTAAAAATGTCATAATAATAGTCCACACTTATCATTTTTCCCCTTCTACTTTCCATTATTGCTAGCAGCACGACAGCTCTCCTATCACCCAGGGTTACAACCTTGAATCCATCTTTGATTATCTCTCTTTCTACCTTGTGTCTAGGACCTTTCTATGTCCTGCCATTCCTTTCTTTTAAAATGTTTGAAGAGCTAGTTTCTTCTTTTTTGGTTTCCACCACCAAGACCTCAATCTACTTTCTTTTATTTTCTTTTATTTCTGCTCCAACTATTGCAATCTTCCACATTCATGCCTCCATACTATTTTTCCCTCCTTCCATCTCAACTACTAGGTTGCTATAATGTCTATGTTACTATTGGTGTGTCTAAACCAGAGGAAAGAAATGGCTAAACTTCAGAATGAATGTCTTGAAAATCAGAAGTCACTTTTTGTTAAAGGGACAAATGATCATCAAAATTTTTAAAAGTGTATCTCACCAACCTTTTAGTCACTGGGCAACACATGCACACACACACACACACACACACACACACACACACACACACACACACACACACTTTAATATAGAAATAATCATGGGAAATGCATGTATTTAAGTATGGTATCTTTTTTTTTGCCTCCAGGGTTATTGCTGGGGCTCAGTGACTGCACCATTAACCCGCTGCTCCTGGAGGCCACCCCCTCACCCCCCCGCCTTTTGTTGCCCGTGTTGTTGTAGCCTTGTGGTTATTATTGTTGTTGTTGATGTTGTTCGAGAGACACCTGCAGATGTGCTTTACTGCCTGTGAAGTGACTCCCCTATATGTGGGGAGCCAGAAGCTCAAACCAGGATCCTGCCACTGGTCCTTGCGCTCTGCTCCACATGCGCTTAACCCGCTGCGCTACCGCCGGACCCCAGGTATCTTTTCTTAGGAGTGATTTAAAATAACTTACAAAAATGGTCTGAGAAGTGCTTATGGAAATTTCTTTTTTTTTTTTTTTTAGCATTTTTAAACAGAACATTTAAAAATTTTACTTTACCACTATATCATTCCTACACTATTTTTTAAGTTGAATAGGAATTATGTATTTTGGGTAAAATCATTATAATGTTTTTAAAATTTATTTTATTAAAAATTTATTTTATTAACTAGAGACAGAGAGAAATTGAAAGGGGCAGTGGGAAGGGAGGGGGTCTAGAGAGGGAAAGAGACAGAGAGGTACCTACAGCCTTGCTTCACCACTCATGAAGCTTCTTCCCTGCAGATGGGGATCAGGGTAAAAATCATTCTATGTTATTACTTTCAACTATTTATATTTCACTTAAAAGATAGTAAAAGGCATGATTTCTTTAATGTAAGAAGTCACAAACACTGCAACAGAAGCCAAAAGAAAGTTTTGTATATGAGGAACAGTAGTTTTGAGGAATAATAGTGTTCATGTCTTCTTTCTTCTGGTGGGAGGGTTTATACAGATGATTTAGAACAGGAATGACAAATTTGAAAGCCTTTTTTCTCTGTTGTCTTCAGAAAATCATTTTCAGTTATGCTAAATGAATAAAGAATGTTTTCTACCTTTATGCTTCACTGTCAAACTTCCGTACAGTTTCAGCAGTCTGTATGAGGAAATGAAAATGATAACTAACAGTAAGTTTTTACAAACCAAAAGCTTAGTGTCTCATTATCTTTTTTTAAATATTTATTTATTCCCTTTTTCCTGCCCTTGTTGTTTTATTGAGAGAGAAATGGAGAGACAAGGGAAAGACAGGGGGAGTGAAAGACTCCTGCAGACCTGCTTCATTGCCTGTGAAGCGATATCCCTGCAGGTGGGAAGCCGGAGGCTCTAACCGGGATCCTTATGCTGGTCCTTGCGTCATGTGCGCTTAACCCGCTGTGCTACCGCCAGAACCCCTTCTCATTATTTTTTAAAGTAAATTCATGTCATTCCGGAACAGTATTTCTGGTGCACTCTACAGCTCACTGTTTGCTGTATAAGCTTAATGAATTTTCCACTGATCAGTCAGTGTATCACAAACTCTTTATGGAGCTTATTGCGTGGGAAGTGTAGCTCTCCTCCACATTATCTGACAAAAGTGTCGATATAAGCAGTCATCCTCAAGTGCTGATTCTGTTATTTGATTTGGGATTAAACAGTCTGTTGCAAGCCATCTGCTTTCCTATGCATGTGTCCTTGAGAGGTTAGATTTCTACTGATATTGCCCGTAACTTCAACTGGTATTTGAAAGATCAGAATTAGCTTAGACATATGCCACTGAAATTTCTGCCCTGATCCTGGAGGACTTGTCCAGACTTTGACACCAGAGTCTAAATTAAGGAGAAAAAAAAAGTTTACTTTTTCCACATTGTTGCTGATTCAGAATCCTGCTTTATTTGGCCTTGTGCCATGAGACTGGAGAGTACTTTCCTGACAAAGTTTTACACTAGTTCACGATCCCGAGTATAGGGAAGTGAGCACTGCCTGTGTAAACCTAATCTCCTGATGACTCCCAAAGTATGCTCTCCTCTGGCCTATGCCTGATTACTCTGCAGAATCTCCTATGTTTTCTGCTAGCTCAGCAACCCTTGTCACAGAGACTGGAAATACCCTACTGAAAGTGAGCATAGATAGTGACTATACGTTTCTGCCTTCCTGTATGAAATAGAAAAATGATGAAGGTTCAATTCTAGGTCACCTATCAAGTAAAAACCACATTTTATTAATAATTTCCCTATTCAAGAAGTGAATTTTTGGTGAGTCTCTAAGTACAGAAACAACTTAATTTTTCCTTGGAGTCCTGTCTGAATGTGTATTCTAGTGGATACTTTTGTAAGTTCTCAGATTTATAATACATTAATGCTGTTTAGGTTTGGAATCTAAACTCCATTCCTTACTTATAATTATATATGAGAATGCCAGAAATTACGAGGTGAAATAAGTCAGTGTAGGTGGTAAATTGCCAATTTTGTTTGTCTATATTTACTGTTTTTATTTTTTATATTCAGACTATGTTGCTTTCCATCCTGACTTAGAAGTAGTTGACAAAAAGGAAACAGAGAATACATACTAATAAGGGTGGATGCATAGATGCTTGGATGGATGGGAACCAATGAATGTTTGAGTATAAGCTATGTATGTGATGTGAACTGGTATAAAAGGGTGGTTGATTTTTCTATCGTCTGAGATTATGAGACATGCCTACAAATAAACAGTAAATTGTAGTATGGAAAATACAGTATTTATGAAAATGTGTTCTCTGGAAACTCACTGGAAATAATGCTAGTTCAATCTTGGAGAATATATATATGAAATCTGAGGTCTAAGTACTCTAGGTCACTTTTTAATTCAGAGAGAGAGAGAGAGGGAGAGAGGAAGAATAGTTAAGTTTGTTCTCTACTGGGTCAGGTACCTATACTTTTATTTTAATCCAGTAAGACTTCTAACCTAGTAACTCTAAGAAAATACACTCATGCTTTTTGCCCCTCTCTCTCAGAAAGAGAGGGAGAGGCAGAGAAAGAAGAAATGACATTACAGCTCTGCACCATGGCTCATGATGTTTCCTCCCCCGTGTATGGTGCAGTGGTGTAATGGCTAGAGACTTTACCTTAGGTCTTCTAGAATGCTAAATTGTGCACTCTACCAGGTAAGCTATTTCTTGGCTCCAGTGCATATTTTCTGTTTTACTTTATCAGATTTGTGATGATTTACCACAGCAGCAGTTGAAGACTAAAATACTGATCCCACACTCTTAACTATGTAGTGTATATCCTCAGTCAAAGATAAGAGGGACTATTTGTTAAAGAAGTGATGTAGTATACATGCACACATTTTATTAAAAATAAATACACACCATGAACAAAAGTTGAAAAATAAGAAAAGAAAGTGGAAACACAAAGTGGAATTTGGACTAGGTATGGTGTATTGCACCAAGTTAAAGGAGTCTGGGTGGGGGTTGGGGTATATTGGTGGGGTTGGCTGGCTTTTAGGACCTAGTGCATGATGGTGAAGGAGGACCTAGGTTGAGGTTGAGTGTTCTGCAAAAAATTAAGCAATATTACACATGTACCAACAACTGTATCTACTGTAAACCTTTAATTTCCCCAATCAAAATTAAAAATAGATGTGTGGAGCTATAGTTTGGAATTTGAAGCAGTCCTCCACAATGTATATATAACTTCTAATGACTGCAAGTTAACTACTAATTGGAAAATTAATCTTGAAATTTACTCTCTCTCTCTTTAGAGATTTTTTAATCTTTATGAGTGAGAAAGAGAGTGAACAAATTAACCAGAACAATGGTCAGGTTGTGGCATAAGATGGTGCCATGTTTGAACCTAGGACCTCTATGATCTCAGTCAGACATTGGGGTCTGGTATCCTCTTGCTGTCGTATCTCTCCAGTTTAAATGTTAGAATGTCAGACAGTTCTATTTTAAATGATTTTTAAAACAAATTTTAGTACATTTCAACTTCATATAATTTAGAAATAAAATTATAAAGTAAAAATTAATTTGAACTTTGCCTTCAACTTTAATACCTTGCATATTGTCAAAGAAAAAGAATGATTTTCAAAAGCATAAATGAAAAAAGTATATTAATATATTTCGAACAAAATAAACTCAAATTCTATTTATTTTGAATATCAAAGCACTTTGAAACTACAAATGATCACTGTACTAGAACACAAACAATATGAATATCTTAACTATAACCAAGTAATTTATGATTTTTGCAGACATGTATTCAAGTAGACATAGTAGCATAAATATAAAACTCATAAACTTTATATGTATTTATTTTAGTATTCAACACTATTCTCCACTAGAATATCTAAAGAAATGTAATAATACTTTAATATAGTCATATTTCACACTTTAGTGACTTTCTGTTATGCAAATATCTTCCATCTATATATTTCTAAGTATGCTTGTCACTTAGGAGATGCATTTGTTAAGGAAGACAGAACAAACATATTTTTCCAGAAGTTTTTCTTACTCAAGTTTGGAAATGTATTTATTTATATATACACATGTATGAATGTGCACAGATACAATATTGTATTTTGACTTTATCACAGACTTACAAATACTAGGAGTAAACTTAAGTCATACTTTTAAAGGTAATGAGTAAATAGTTAATTAAGCTACAGTTGTGCATTAAGTTTAAAGAACTGTATTGGTTATAGTGCATATAACATACAATTAATCAATTTGAGATGTATAATTCAACTTTTTAGGCCATTTACCAGACTGTCTAATTTTCACCACAATCCACTTTGGGTACATCTTCATCTCTTTAAAAGAAATTCTGTCTACATTAGTAGTCGTGATATGCCCTACAACTTTTAACAGTAGGCAAAATTAATTTTTTGTCTAATATGAACACTTTGTGTATCTGGAATCATATGTTGTCTATTTTAATTAGAGTTTTCTCTTAACATATGATTTTCTTTAAATTTTTTTAATTTATAAAATGAATATATTGACAAGACCATAGGATAAGAGAGGGTACAACTCCACATAATTCCCACCACCAAACTCTGTATCCCATGCCCTCCCTTGAAAGCTTTTCTATTCTTTAACAACTCTGGGAGTATGGATTTAAGATCATTGTGGTATGCAGAAGGTGGAAGGTCTGGCTTCTGTAATTGCTTTCCTGCTGAACATGGGCATTGGCAGGTCGATCCATACTCCCAACTTGTCTCTGTCTTTCCCTAGTGGGGCAGGATTCTAGGCAGGCTGAGTTCCGGGACACATCAGTGAGGTATTCTGCTCAGGGAAGTCCAGTTGGCTTCATGTTAGCATCTGGAACCTGGTGAATGAAAAGAAATTAAGATATAAAGCAGAAAAAATTGTTGACTAATCATGTACATAAAGGCTGGAATATTGCAGATGAAGATTTGGGGGTCCTCATTTTAGAAAAAGCTAGTAGGTTTGTTTTAGGTATATTCCTAGGGGCCCATGGCATTACTAGTTTTTTCTTGAGTCTGACAGTTAACATGCAGGACCACTTTTAATATTTCTCCATTCTGTAGCATGCATTAGAACCTTATTTCCTTTTATTAATGAATAATATTCCTTTCAACACTTATAACATATTTTATTTATTTACTCATTAGTTGGGAACATTCAGATTGTTTCTACTTTTGGCCATTGTAATACTGCTATGGACATTAGCGCACAAAATTGTATGTGGACATGGTTTTGTTGCTTGGGATTATGTAATAAGGAGTGTGATTACTGAATCTTTTGATAACTCTGTTTCTCATTTTGAGAAGCTTCCAAAGAGTTTCCAAGTGAATTTACCATTTTATATGTCCTATAATCATTGCAAGAAAGTTCAATTATGTTCTTGTTTTGTCAATACTTGTGAGATTCAACATCTTTTTTTTAAAAAGTGACTCTTCACCACCTAAACAATTCAATCTTTTTTTTTTTTAATAAAGAGGAAACACTGACAAAACCATAGGATAAGAGGGGTACAACTCCACACAATTCCCACCACCAGAACTCCGTATCCCACCCCCTCCTTTGACAGCTTTTCTATTCTTTAACCCTCTGGGAGTATGAACCCAAGGTCATTGTGGGATTCAGAAAGTCGAAGGTAAGGCTTCTATAATTGCTTCCCTGCTGAACATGGGTGTTGACAGGTTGATTCATACTCCCAGGCTGCTTCTCTCTTTCCCTAATGGGATGGGGTTCTGGGGAATCTGAGCTCCAGAATACATTGGTGGGATTGTCTGTCCAGGGAAGTCTGGTAGGCATCATGCTAGCATCTGGAACCTGGTGGCTGAAAAGAAGTTAGCATATAAAGCCAAACAAATTGTTGACTAATCAAGAACTTAAAGGCTGGAATAGTACAGATGAAGAGTTTTGGGGGGGAGGGTCTCTGTTTTGTAGAGAGCTAATAGGTCTGTTTTAGTTAAATTCCTAAGGGCCTGTGGCTATACTAGTTTCTTTTTTCCCTGAGCCTGAAACCTGATTTGCAGGTGGATCCAAGTTATCGTCTAGGGAGTTGATGTCATGGCTGGAAAAAGGACCGAAAGCTGGATCAGGAAAGATAATAGCTCCCAATTATGGGAAAGGTGTATAAATATTGTTGACCTTAAACCCCATCTATCTGATGTGATCTGGGGCCCATATTCAGCTTCTTTAAACAGAAGTTGAAGTAAAACCTCTGAAGTATAAATTGAATGAAGGCATAGTCAGTATTATATCTATGATCCCACAGGCAGAATTAACTCATTGAGAAATTATCAGGCCTTAGCCACACAATAAAAAAATTATCAAAACCACACTTCATTCTCGTTCTTGGGGATATTGTAAATACAAGCTAATTTTCTCATTTTACAGGGAGGTCTCTGGATCTCAATAGGGAAAAGTGACATATAAATTCAAAGATAGCTCTTGACTTGACTGGCATTTGGACCAGAAATTTAAACTTGCATTTTAGTGTTATTACTGTATTATCTGAGATAGTTATCATTTCAATAAAACAAATATTGAAGATAGATCCTTTACTGACTACATCTCAGATTAAGCCATCAGAAAAAAATTTTTTACTTCACTGCCAAAGTTCTCTTTTAGCTTTGGGAATACATGAAATTCATATACAATAACTAAAGGGCAACTGGTATGCTTCACATATAATTCAATTCCTTGGAAAATGAATGTCCTAGAATATTATATAGATTTAGTTTTGGATTCATTTATACATGTTTGGTGATATTGCTTTGGGAAGTGAGATTTCATTTAACTTTGAGAGATGAGACAGATTTAAAATTGGCATCTAAAGGGGAGAGAGAGCAAGAGTATACATTTCCTATGATAATTTTTTTTTAGTAGGGGTGATTCAGCCTCTCTTTAGTTTGGAGACTGAATTCTGACAAAAAGCTCATGAAGAGACGTGGGAAACAGAGCACAGCTTTGATTTTAAAATACGCATTTTATAGAGGATGGTATTAAAGTAGGACTTTTAAAAATGCTGACTTTACTTTTGATATGAGTTACAAGAACGTATAGACTTATCTTGCATTTTGGTTGGCAAAGGTTTCTTTTACTAATTTTTGTTTGTTTGCTTGTTTTTTTCCAGAGAAATGTCAGTTCTGGCATAAGACTGCCAGGAATTGAACTTGAGACTTTGTAGTCTTAGGCATAACCACTATGCTACAGCCTCCTGATCCCCTGGCAGTTTTTTAGTCAGTCATATATCCCAAAAGCTCTGGTTACCTTTTATTACAGGAATGAAATTTCAAAATCAAGACCTGTGTGTACATTATGTCAGGAGTATCACTGCTTCTAGACTCTATCAGTATGGCGATCTCAGCAAATATGCTAGTGTATGTGTACTAACGTGTATTTATGTGTCCATCTTCCTCTTAGCATTTTTTAATTGGGGGAATTAATGACTTACAGTAAATACAGATGTTGATAAGCATGTAAAATATCTCAATTTTCTGCAAAACAGTCCCACTCCCAGCCTAGGTCCTCTTCTATTATCATTCACCAGAATCTAAAAGCCCCCCACCCCAACACACACATACACACACACACACACACACACACACAGTTCTTATATCTCAACTTCTATCTATGAGTGAGATCACTCCATATTCATCATTATCTTTCTGGTTGATCTTACTTAACCTGATTCCTTCAAGCTCCACCCAAGATGAGGTGAAGAAGGTGACTTCATCATTCTTAGTAGTTGAGTGCTATATATATTCTTAGCCACTGAGCTATTTTTATACACCTAGTTTGCTTCCAGGTGATGGCTATTACAAACTCTTCTTCTATGACCATAGGTGTGCCTAACAGATCTTTTTGGATGAGTGTGTTTGATTCCTTAGGATATATGGCCCGGAAAGGAAATGTGGGTCATAGGACAGGTCCATTTCTAGCCTTCTGAGAGTTTTCCAGACTATTTTATACAGGCATTGGACCAAGTTATATTCTCCCCAGCAATTCAGGAGTGTTTCTTTATACCAGCAAGAACTCCAATATTTGTTGTTACTTTTTTTTTTCCTCCAGGGATAAAAAAAGAAAATATCAGCAAAACTATAGTATAAGAGTGGTAAAATTCCACACATTTTCCACCACCAGAATTCTGCATCCCATCTTCTCCACTCAAAGCTTTACTATTCTTAATCCCTCTGGGAGCATGGACTGAGGATCATTACGGGGTACAGAGGTGGAAGGCCTGGCTTTTGTTATTTCTTCTCTGTTGAACATGGGTGTTGGCAGGTTGGTCCATACTCCCAACTTTTCTCTCTTTTGCCCTAGTGGGGCAGGGCTCTGGAGATGTGGGGTTCCAGGGTATATTGGTGAGGTTGTCTGCCTGGGGAAGTCAGGTTGGCGACAAGGTAGTAGCATCTACAACTTGGTGTCTGAAAAAGCATTAAAATATAAAGAAGAACAAATTGTTTAATAATCTGGAACTTAAGAATAAGAATATAGCAGATGAGGTTTAGGGTCTCCATTTTGGAAAAAACCTAGTAGGTCTATTTTAGGTATATTCCATGGGACCCATGACTTTGCTAATTTTTGCCTGAGTCCGAGAGCTAACATGCAGGTGGGCCAAAGGTATTATTAAGTGGGATTTTTTTCTCTCCCCCGCAAAAACATTAGTAGCTCATTCCAGTAAGAACTATAGATGGCTTACAGGCAGACATGTGTCCAGCTATAATATATTTCTGATGTAAAAAGTGCCAGTTTGTGATGGCTTCTCTCTCTACTGGTAGTAGAATCAGAAATGCTGTAGTCTACCTCTTGCTGACACTCGGTTGCCACTCAAATGAACTTTCAACTTCTTTGAATTCTTTCTTATATTTTGGTACCTGGAAAATGTATTTTTTCTTTATTTAGGTTTTCACCATTTTAAATTCACTTTCAGTGAGAGGATGGCTTACAGTACATACTTCATGCTTAATCAATATTCTGAACCCTGTTTTCATAATATATGTGCTTATAATCCAGGTCACATTGGGAAATGTTTGTCACAAAACATAATATTTCTGATGCTAACTTAATATAAAGACTGAATCTTTAAAAATGCCAAGTTTATTTGATTTAGTTTGTCACAGTTTCCAATGTATATCATTCAAGATGAAGTTGGTTTCAACCGCTAACATCTCTACCATACTGCCCTAAATAATACCATAACATTGACAATGTTGGATTGTCAGTCAGCAGAAATTGTTTTTTTTTATTTGATTATTTACCTTGATTGCAGCAGTCTGAGACTTTGCTTTTGGAGGAGTTTATGACTTTGAACTACCTCTCCACCTTTTGTTCATCTCCCATATAGATGGTTGCACAAGAAGAGCATTTGTTGCAAGATTTTTCGCCTAGTGCCATCATTTTTCATGGCCTTGTGCCACTTGGCACATAACACAGGAACTAGTGAATGACCCAATGTTTTAACTGTCAGTCACCATGAACTACTTTACGAAACAGGCTTAACAGCTCATAAACTGAAAGCAATCCTGTTTACTGCCATCTCTAGATTCATAGATTGTTGGCAGCCTGTTACTGTTCTAGCAACACTTAAAGGCCAAGCACCTAAAGTGCTTTATGTATTTCTTGATGTCTCTTAGGAAGGCTGGTCTTGTGAGCATCCTTGTATATATATATATATATTTTTTTCATCTAGCATAATAGGATTAGACCTTGTGGCAACTATATCAGAACTACTGACAGCTTTCTCCAACATGCCATGCATAAATATGTCTCTTACACCTAGAAAGTTTTGGAACAAGAGAAATAGTATTTGAAGATGAATAAATTGATTATCTATTCTTTTTTTTTAAGAGAGTATGACTGTAGGTTAATTGACACTTTCTTTTCTTTGTCTTATTGGCTTGTCAGCACTTTTTTTTTTTATCTTAGTCTGAAATTGCTTTACTCTTTGTTGAAGGTAGATGTATATTATGAAAATAAACTTGAATCCATTAAAGTGGCTAACAGATAGTGATGTCCCTGTTTTGTAAATTGAGTTCAGATATAGGCTATCTATCTGTTTGGCAGCAAAAAGGTAAGTTTTGGACTGAATTTTACTGTGTAAGATGTTAAGAGGTTTATTCTAAGGTGGAGAGGGGTCAGGGTAGTATCAGATTCACACATTGCTGTCTTCACTGAATTTATATGAATGACCTCCTTTGAAGATTGAAGGATCCAGCGCAAGTATGTGCAAGGTTCCTTCAACTAGAGAATACTTTTTTTTCTTTTAATCTGAAAGATGCTACTTTTTTTGACTTTTAAAGCTTTTAAACAAGTAATGAAATAACTAAAAAATATTGGTGGTCACAATGTATATAAAGCAGTTCAGTTAAAAACTTGCAAGATGAAGACATTATGATTTTCTTCTTGATGTGAGAGATCATTTGGCTAGGTTCATAATAAAACTCAGCCTATGGAAATTACTAACATTAGTATTTAATATTATAGCACCCCTGTGAGGAGGATAAGTATTATTATTTCTTTCTCTGGAAACAAAGGAAGAAATGACTCCCATGGTAACACTATTCATAGTAGACATGAATACTAGTGTTGAAAATATTCAGTTTCTGTTCCTAAACTATTATTACTATCAGAGAGATAAAGCAAAAACAAGTAAACAACCATATGCATTAAAGGAGACAATCATACTACTCCTTTAATGTGTTTTTAAGTGTGTTTTTTATTTTAGATTAAATTTTGAGTTTAGCCTATAAGATCAATATTTTGAAATTTAAATACTATGTAGAGTAATATGGTTTTATATTATGTAGAAATAAAGATGTTTATCTTATAAAAATGAAATAAATCAATTTTTCATATAAGGTGGTATACACTCCATGAATTTACTTTACAGCATATGGACTTTTGAAAGTATTAATGGTACTTAAAACTGAGTATCTAATGATTTTAGTTTCCTGTAATTATTCTGTCGACTTTATCTCTAATGAATTCTTTGCCTCAAACATCTTAAGTAACCAACATATGCCATAGTCAGTAAGAAGATTGTTGTAAATACAGATCCAGCTTTAACAAAAACATATTGCCTCCCTTTTCTTTTCTTTCCTTTTTTTTTTTTGCCTCCAGGGTTCTTGCTGGGGCTTGGTGCCTGCACTACAAATCCACTGCTTCTGGAGGCTATTTTTCCCCATTTGTCGCCGCCCTTATTATTATTGGGTATGACAGAGATAAATAGAGAGAGGAGGGGAAGACAGAGAGGGGGAGAGAAAGATAGATACTTGCAGACCTGCTTCACCACCTGTGAAGTGACACCCCTGCATGTGGGGAACCAAGGGCTTGAACCAGGATCCTTATGCTTTGCACCAGGTGTGCTTAACCCGCTGAGCTACCGTCTGTCCCTCCTCCCCCATTCTCTTTCCTTCCTTCCTTCCTTCCTCCTTCACTTTCTGTTTTCCTTTATATTTAAAAAAAAAAGTTGGGGCCAGGTGGTGGCGCAGCTGGTTGAGTGCACATGTTACAGTGTGCAAGGATACAGGTTCCAATCCCTGGCCTCCTCCTGCAGGGGGACAAGCTTCACAAATGGTGAAGCAGGGCTGCAGGTGTCTCTATTTCTCTCTCCTTCTCTATCACCCATTCCCTCTCAGTTTGTGTCTGTCTCTATCCAACAAATAAATAAAGGTGATGAAAATTTAATTAAAAAATGTTAAATTTGAGAGTTTGCTAAAGAATCTCTAATTTTTCTTTATAAGGAAATGTGACTACCATTACTGGTATAGAGAATGACTTTTTCCAAAAAACCCATTTTATATCAATGAAAATCCATATATAACTAGGAAATTTGTTATTTTAGTAATTTCAATAGGGGGTTGACAACAAGTTCAATTTTTTTATGTTACAAATAAATACATGGCAAGTAATTTTTAGTATATTTTCTTAAATAGTTTGAGTTTTTCTATAGATACTATTTATTACTTTCGCTAAGAAGGAATGAGAGAGCTGTGGCTATGGAGTAGCAGCAGCAGCTGTGTTTTGCTCTTTCAGGTTGAGTAGGAAGGAGAAGCAGTGAAAATCAGCAGAAAACTTAGCAAAATACGACCAGGATTTCTTTGGAAACTCACCAAACCACAGGTGACTGTAGACACATGTGGCTCATGAACACAAAAGGGCTGACGGAGAGATTCCCAAGATTAAAATGTTGTACTCAGGGCTGGCTGGCTGGCACCAAACTGGGAGAGTGACAGCTGAGGCATACTACTTCTGGGTCTGAGACAAAGAAACAACTGTTAAAAAAAGAAGGAAAGAAAGAAAGAAAGAGACAGAGAAAGAGAGAAAGAAAAGAAGAAAGCCACTGAAGACACAGGTGAGTATAGACACTGACTTGTGGATGGAAAAGGATTGATGAAGTGATGCCAGGACAAAAAACTGATGCTCAAGGATGAGAGGATAAGCTGGCAACAAATTGGGAGATTGGCAGCTGAGCCACACCACTTCTATGTTCAGATTTAAGCAACAAAGAACTGCTAATAATAATAATAATAACAATAATAAAAACACCTAAAAACTCACCAGTTTACAGCTGTGACTTCTTGAGTTTCCAATGCTGTTGTCCTACAGAGGCTGGAACAGCAGCAGAGAGACCCTGTATTGACCAGGGACATCAAACTGGCTTGGTGACTCAGGATAAAATCTCCCCTCCCCAATCAAAATACATAAACAGGGAAATCAAACAATTTAGTCACAGTTTCTCCTGCTGGCACAACAACAAAAGAACACTAAATGTGGAAACTGAGAAAAATAAAGAAAGCAATGACAGAAGGAAACCAAAATGAACACACAGAATCAGATCTTGAAAAAACAATAGAGAAAGAATTCAGAAAACTCATTATGAAATCACTTCAAGAAACTAGTTAAGATTCAAGAACTCAGTGATCATTTTGCAAAAGAATTAGGAAGGACGGAAAAACAATTTTCAAACAAAACTTCAGGGGCTATAGGATACTTTGAATGCTGTCCAGGTTGAGGTAAGAGGCCTAGGAAGTAGACTTAATCAGGTGGAGAAGAGAATATCAACACTAGAAGACACAACCAATACACTCTGTGAATTTAAAACTCTTGAAGAGGAAAGGTTTAGGAAAAATGAACAATGCTCTCTGAAATAGTAGACTTCATCAGAAGGTGAAAATCAGAGTTACTGGGATCCCTGGGGAAGAGGAGAAGGAGAGAGGAATAGAAAACATATTCAAATAAATTTTAACAGAAAATTTCCCATCCCTGATCAATGTTCAGAACAGAACTCCAAGAAGGTGAATACACACCTAAATTTTTGAATCCAAAATGATACATACCAATACACATTATTATAAAACTATCCAAAAGCAGGAGCAAGGAAAAAATATTGCAGGCTGCCAGGAAAGGGAAAAAAAAGTCCCATACTATAATATTTTAATAAATGAAATACTTTGGGAGTTGGGCAGTAGTGCAGCGGATTAAACACAGGTGGCGCAAAGTGCAAGGACTGGCATAAGGATCCCAGTTCAAGCCCCTGGCTTCCCACCTGCAGGGGAGTCACTTCACAGGCATTGAAGCAGGACTGCAAGTGTCTATCTTTCTCTCCTCCTCTCTGTCTTCCCCTCCTATCTCCATTTCTCTCTGTCCTATACAACAACAAGGCATCAATAACTACAACAATAAAAGATTGGAAAAAATGAAATACTTCAGAGGTGTGGGTTGACATGGTTTTAAATGATTGAAAGGTTTATTACATTGAGGTACTGTGGTACGGAATGGTATTATTTAAGTACAGCACTATAGGCAAAGTGGCAAATATAAGACTAGGCTGGAGTTTCTTTGGGAGAACTCTAAAACAAGTAAAAATGGAAGTACCTTATGATCCAGCAATATCACTCTTAGGCGTTTATCCAGTGGACACTCAAACACTACTTAGAAGAGACATGTGCACCCCTCTGTTCATTGCAGCATTATTCACAATAGCCAAAGGGGGCAAGCAGTCTAAACATTCATTAACAGATAACTGCCTAAAGAAGCTATAGGATAGACATTCCATGGAATATTACTCTGATCAGAAAATGATGATATTGTGTCCTTTGAGATAAAATGGATGAAACTGTAGGTGGTTATACTTAGTGAAATAATTAAAGAGATGAAAGACCAGGTGGTTTCACTCATATGTGAGATCTAGAGAGCTGACTCACATAACTTTGCCAAAAGAAGAAAAAAATCCAAACAAAACAGAAACAAGTAAACTGTAAGACTTGTGAGAATATGGTGGTTTATCTTTGGGAGATTGGAGGGTGGGGAAATGAACTTTGCTGGTGTGTGTGGTGTAGAACTAAATATTGTAATCTTATATTATTTTGTAACAAACTATGAATAACAAGTACTGTTGGGCATTATGCCAGCTCCCCTGCATTGGCTGATACTATGGCCTATTTACATAATCATTGTTTTGCCTGAAAGATCCCCACCCATGCCTGCAGGGTACATTAATCAGCTTTCTACCTTCCAAGAGTGCCTTGATTTCTCCACCCCCTTCCCTAGCTAATCCTGTTCCTGACTTGCTACTTCCATTTTTACCTTATAAAGCCCACTGCTGTTCCTGGTTTCACTCTCTTTTTCTTCTGAGTCCCGACCTGGAGAAGGGCTGGCGTGCACAATGGGAGGCAGCCATTTTGCTAGCTCCACTTGTCCTAAACCCGCTGTACTCACACCTGGCTCTGGGGATCCCGCATGAATAAAGATTTGTACCACCACGAGCTTGGTTCCTGGATCTCTCTCTCTCTCTCCCGTGAAGCTAGCCCTGCAAAATATAAATATTGAAAAAGGAAGAATGGAAACATTAGAAGGTCTTTTTTAGACTAGACATCTTGTCCATTAATATATATATATTTTGTTTAGACAGCTGGTCTCCATTTTTAAGATATATATAAAATTTGTGAATTGTGCTGCACTATTGGTGGCTGTACATAGACACATTTATTATTTATTTAAAGTTGCTTGGATACGTTTGGTTATGGAGCAGCATTAATGCTCTCTTTAGAAAGTTTAACTGGCTGGGATAGATAGCATAATGGTTATGCAAAGAGACTTTTATACCTGGGGCTCCATAACAGGGCTGAGCAATTCTCTGGTAACAGAAAAGGAAAAACAAAAACCAACCAACCAACCAACAAAACACCATAGAAGCTTTAGCTATCCTTTCCCTAAAGTATTTGTCTCAGTGTACACAGAACCTGTTTTTGCATTTTACTCACCATAAAGATTTTTTTTCAAGATTAAAATGCAGACATCTTCCCCAAATGATGAGAGAGAACAAAGGATTTTCCCCTTGAAACTGAAATATTGAGAGTTTTCATCCTCATAAATGCCATTCTACATATAATGTCACCACATTTTTAGGTTTTACTCATTAAGCATACTCCATACAATACCTGTAATTCCATGCTGATGCTTGCGCTGATGCACTTGTTTGTAAACATCCATCTCAGTGTTTACTTGTTCCATGAATATATCTCATATTTGAGTGTTAAGATTCTGATTATTATGAAGTGCTATGATTTCTGGCTTCTTGCCATTATCTGCATCCAGGAATCTTCAATGCATTAGGTTCCCAATTGATTTTGTTTTTTCAAATTAAACTTAACATTGTTCTGAAGTAGTACTGGCAGATTTATTGTTGACAGAATTGTGTAGCTAATGTACTGCTGTGCTGTGAAAGTTTCTCAGTAGTTCCATATGAATTATCTCAATTATTTTAAAAAATATTTATTTATTCCCTTTTGTTGCCCTTATTGTTTTATTGTCGTAGTTTTTATTGTAGTTGTGATTGATGTTGTCATTGTTGGATAGGACAGAGAGAAATGGAGAGAGGAGGGGAAGACAGAGAGGGGGAGAGAAAGATAGACACCTGCAGACCTGCTTCACCACTTGTGAAGCAATTGCAGGTGGGGAGCCGGGGCTCGAACTGGGATCCTTCCTCGGTCCTTGTGCTTTGTGCTACCTGCACTCAACCCACTGTGCTACTGCCCGACTCCCTATCTCAATTATTTTTAAATCAACCTGTTAAACTCAGATCTCAAGAATTATTAGATCTGGCTGTTTTCTATCTATACCATTGACTCATCTGTAGTGTTGTATTCCTCTAGCAACTGTGAATGGAGTGAACATATTCTGCTAAACCAATCAGTTTATTGATTCAAAGATTTTGTAGTAGATTGTTAACACAAAGTGTTGAAATCAGGAAGAATATTATGTAAAATACCCAAGAGACTAGAACAAACTTTTATGTATAGAATCAATATGAAAAATTGGTTTCACAAATGAATGACTGATTCTTTAACTTAGGGTAAGGAGGGACTTCTGAAACAATCTCCAAAAGCAGTCTGTAATCTCAGATACAGGAGGATAATAGATTAGTTTTACCATAATTTTAATTTACCGATTAAGTTAGCTTAGGAGCCTGTGACATCTGCATCCCTCTAGATCTGAGCTCAATTCTGTGGTCATGAGTAGGAACATTCCATGCTGCCCCAATATCGACCCATCTTCCTTAGGTGTAGCATAGAGTATGTTGTCCATCCTCCCTTCGGAGGATGGAACAGAGAATGTGAATTTTTTTCAGGTCATATTTATGTATAATTGTAACCAACTTACTTCATGCTGCTTATTCTTCTGCTCATTTCATATACAAAACATGACTGAATACTCCTATGAATTTGTATACTTTTTCCTTATGTATGTCTTCATGTTATTTTAATTATCCTTATGTTCATGAGTTTATACGTGATTCTGGATATAAAACTTCATAAGGGCATTTGGTTGAGTGCACAGGTTACCATGTGCAAGAAAGAACTTGGGTTGGAGCACACTTCATGAGTGGTGAAGCAAGGCTGCAAGCAAGTATCAATGTCTATCTCCTCCTCCTTTCCTAATTTCTTTCTGCCATATCAAATAAAACAGAAAGAAAAATGGGGGGAAAAAAAAGGCTGCCAGGAGTGGTGGATTCAAAGTGCTGACTCCAAGACCAGCAGTAATAAATATGTAGAAGATATTTTATTCATACTTATTTTATAGGATAACACTTTGGGTATTAGTATGTGCCATTTTTTTTGTTTGTCACTTCTTTCTTCCTTACTTGTCCCTTTTATTATATTTTTAAGTTCCTAATTTCTTCCCTCTCTTCTTCCCTATCTCCTGTTATTTTTTTTTTTTTGAGGGAGGGGGGATTGTGATAAAATTTCTGTTTGTTTTTTTTTCACCAGATTATCGCTGGGGCTTGGTGCCTGCACTAAGAATCATTTGCTCCTAGCAACCATTTCCTAACCCCCCTTTCTTTGTCTTTATATTTTATTTGATAGGACAAAGAGGAATTGACAGGGAAAGGAAGATAGAGAGGGAGGGAGACTGATAGACACCTGCAGACCTGCTTCAAAGTAGCCCTTGCAGGTGGAGGGATTTGGGTCTCAAACCCAGGTCCTTGCACATGGTTATAGGTGTGCTTAACAGGGTGTGCCACCTCATGGCCTGTCTTGTTTTCCTATTCTCTCATTTGCACATTTTCTCTCTTCCTTCTGTTCAACTATCTTCTTGTGAAACAATTACTTATTCCTGTATTTTTTGCATTTATTTTTTTATTTATTTATAAAAATGAAATACCGACAAAACCGTAGGATAAGAGGGGTACAACTTCACATAATTCCCACCACCAGAACTCAGTACCTCCCCTGATAGCTTTCCTATTCTTTAACCATCTGGGAGTATGGACCCAGGGTCATTGTGGGATGTAGAAGTAGAAGGCCTGGCTTCTGTAATTGCTTCCCCACTGAAAATGGGCATTGATAGGTCAATTCATACTCCCAGCTTGCCTCTCTCTTTCCCTAGTGGGGAAGGTCTCTGGGGAAGCAGAGCTCCAGGACACATTGGTGGGGTTGTCCATCCAGGAAAGTCTGGCAGGCATCATGCTAGTATCTGGAACCTGATGGCTGGAAAGAGAATTAACATACAAAGCCAAACAAGTTGTTGAACAATCATGAACCTAAAGGCTGGAATAGTGCAGATGAAGAGTTGGGGAGGGGGGGTAGACTCCATTTTGTAGATAGCTAGTAGGTCTATTTTAGTTATATTCCAAAGGGCCTGTGGCTAGTTTTTTTTCCCCCTGAGCCTGAAATCTGATATGCAGGTAGATCCAAGTTATTATCTGAGGAGATGATGTTATGGCTGGAAAAGGAACAGAAAGCTGGATCAGGGAAGACAGTAGCTCCCTAATATGGGTAAGGGGTTCAAATATTGTTGACTGTAAACCCCATAGATTTGATGTGATCTAGAGTCCATATTCAGCTTAGGAGCCTATGTGACCTCTGCATCCCCATAGATCTGAGCTCACATTCTGTGGTCATGAGTAGGAACGTTCTGAGCTGCCCCAATATTGACCCATCTTCCTCAGGTGTAGCATAGTGTATGTTGTCCAGCCTCCCTTTGGAAGATGGAACATTCTCTTGCTGATCCAAGTTGAGGGCAAGGTACTATGGGGGACCCACAAAGGGGTCCATTTTGTTGTTCCTGATAGAGATGACTGGTACCAATGGAGAGAGGGATTAATTCGAGGTCTAGGCCCATCATGTCTGTTTAGGAATTTCAGGACTCCCAGAATAGGGCCCCAGATGATGGGGTAGCCTGATAGTGACTAAAGAGTCATCGTTAAAGTTTACCAGTCTCTTGCCTTTATTCAACTTTTGCACTCCTTGCTTTGCTAAGGTTAGCTTTGTAGTGAGTGAGAGAACTGTAATAGGAAGTAGGTGAGGAGGGTATCTAAGTCTAATTAGATACTATTTCATTAGGAATTTTATACTGACTCACTGCAGACTATTGTGTACTTTTTGCTTTCAGGTATATATTTTGCCCTAATTTCTGGATACATGTGGGCATATGCTCTATCTCACAGGACCTGGTCTATATCTAGGTTTTTGTACTTCGTTAGGATGTGAACCACCTGGAATGGAATTAGAGAATAATATGAAAGGAGAGGTCTCACCCAAGTACTGAAGGTGAAGAGTTGGCATTCAATGCCTGATGTCTCTGGATACAGTCTGAAGTGAAGCATGCTGAGGTGGTACTGGTTGCATTGATTAGGTTGGGATCAGCTAATGCAATATCATTTGGTATGAATTGGGAGAAGCATGCAGGAAAGTGAGCCCCACCCTAAGGTTCCGGGACTTGGGGAAATATAGGCTCTAAAGAGGAAGCAGGATGTTCCTGCTGCCTTAGGGTTAAGAAGACAATAAATAGTTATCAAATTATTTGGCAATTGGGTTAACTTTGAAATATCCCTTTGTTAGGATTTGCTGTATCATACACCACATCACCATAATTATGTCCTTTGACATTATTTGTATATAGCTGTGCCATAGTTGCTTCTGTTCTCCCTGGTCTAAGCTTTTAAGAGAGTCAACATATCAAAGACCCAGCCTATGTATGAAAAAGACTCAGTTTGTGCTTTAAAAAGTTTGAGACATGCAATCAATTTCCCCCTCATATTAATTAAATAGTGATTTATATGATTAAAAATTAATAGGAGTGAACATAAACACCATTCCCACCACTAAAAGACTGTGTCCCATCCCATCCTCCCCACCCCCACCCTATGAAGCCAAACATCCACCCTCACCCTAACCCCAGGGTTTTTACTTTGGTGTCCTACTCAAAAGTCAGTCAAATCCTGCTTTGAGTTTCCCTTTGTTTTTCTCTTTCAACTTCTGTTTATAAGTGGGATCATCCCATACTCATCTTTATCTTTCTGACTTAGCTCACTTAACATAATTTCTTCTTGCTCCATCCAAGATGGGTCAGAGAAGGTGGGTTCATTGTTCTTAATAGCTGTGTAGTATTCCATTGTTCTCAGCCATTGATCTGTTGTTGGGCACCTGAGTTGCTTCCAGGTTTTAGCTATTATGAATTGTGATGCTATGAACATAGGTATACACATATCTTTTTGGTTGGGTGTTATGGAATCCTTGGGGTATATCCCCAGGAGAAGAATTATGAGGTCATATGAAAGGCCCATGTTTAGCATTGTGACAGTTCTCTATTCTGCTCTCCATAGAGGCTGGACCAATTTACATGCCCTTTAGCAGTGCAGAAGGGTTCTTCTGTCCCCACAGCCTCTTCAACATTTGTTACTGCTGTCGTTTTTAATGTATGCCATTCTCACAGGGGTGAGGTGGTATCTCAATGTTGTCTTTGTTCCTGTATTTTTAAACCACCTGAGTTCTGAGTGTGTTCAAGTTTTAACTGAGTATTTTCATTTTGCTTCACTCACATTTATTGTTATGATTGATGTGATCTATTTATTTATTTATTTTCCCCTTTTATCTCATCTCCTACACATAGAAGAATCTTAGGAAATTGAAATACAAATAGAATGCAAATGAGTTGGGATTTAAAAAGCTATTTATCTATATGTTATAAATTAAGACATGTTCCTGACCATTCACTCTGTCTTGTGTTTGTTATTACAAGTATACTTTATGCAATTGTACTATTGATGAGTCAGATACAGTTGAACCTTGAACAACACAGAATGAAAATGGGTAGTTTCCTAAAAAAGAAAATAGATGATTATTTCTTGAAAAAGGAAAATATGTTGCTGCATAGACAATTTCCTACAAAATTTAACTTTTTCTACAAAACATTTCACTAATAGTTTTTATCACATTTTATGAATGCCTAACGGGATGCATTGCAATGATCGACCTTCCCGTGGTGCATCCCGTGAGTACCCACTCATTGGGGAAACTGAGCGCTTCCACACTACGATCATCATCTCTGGCATTATGCTATTCCACTGCAGAATACTGTGCCCCAGTATGGTTCTGTAGCCCCCAAGTCCACTTGGTCGATTCCAAATTATATTCCTCCATGAGGATAATTTCTGGAACCATCCGTTCCACCCCGGTTCCATGGCTGCCAGTTCTTAGCAACATCGCCCCGCCAGATATTTGTCGGCATGCGGCATCATCTAAGTTCATTTCCCACGTCTACGCTCGACCGGAACTGCCAATATACGCGGATATCTTCGCCCACGTCTCGTCATCCAATCTGGTCTCCTATGCCTACACTGAACTTCTCTGTTCCAGACTCTTGGAAACAGAGTAGGCAGTCAGCTGAGGTAAAGAACAAAAAACTCATCACAGACCCCTGCAAGCGTCAACCCGGCTTTGACCTAGCACGTTATGATTGGGCCCTCCTCAATCGCTATCGAACAGGCCATGGCCTGTGCGCCGCTATGTTCCATCGCTGGGGAGCCAGAGATGACCCGAACTGCCCCTGCGGCTCCAGACAGACTATGACCCACATAGTCAACGACTGCCACCTCTCCAGATTCAAAGGAGGTCTGGAAACTTTAAATCAGGCTCAACCTGATGCTGTTGACTGGCTACGGAAGAAGGGCAAATGCTAGAAGAAGAATGCCTAACTATTTTCACTAAGAAGTTTCAGAAAAAAATAGTTGCATATAATAGAGATGTATGTGTTGCATATTAAGAAAAAAATTATATTTTATTTATCATGGCATTGTACCTGCATTTTACATGATTGTAAAATACTTGCCAAGGTGAAATTTAGTGGAGTAAATTCAAGTTCTCCAAATTTTAATAATTTGTAGAAAAATTAACAAATGAAAACATACATTAGTCACAGTCAACAATAGTATTATATGATGTTTATTACTAAAATTAATAAACAATATATAATGTAATCTTTTTCAATTGTTTTGTTTAGTTCTGGAGTTATTTACTAGAGTTTGGGAGAGTGGGATGGGAACTGACCACTAATTTTTAAGTATTCATTTCCTCTTGTCACGTAACTATTCATTCAAAGAAATTGGCCTATAAGGTTGGAAATATCTTGATCACGTTTAATTTTACCATTGTGTATACTTTGAATAACTGACTGCTCAATGAGAGGGTGAAGTCAGATTATTATTGTCTTAATTTTTAAGGTAGTTTTCTTTGTTTGAGGTAACATGAACATAATTCATTTTAATTGTAAAATCTTTGGCATATACATTTTTTAATAGTTCTAAAAAAAAAAAAAGAAGGAATAAAACCTTCACTTATTCCAGAAACCCTGATGGGTTTTAAACTGTGCAGCCCATTTCTTTGTTCTGTGTAACAAAAGAAACTTCTTAGGCTTTCTGACTGCACTGTTCTGGTCTGTGCCAGGTTACTACTTCCTTTTACAAGACAGGAAAACGTTCAGAACCTCAGACACTGACTACTTATTCAAAGACCCGAGTCTTGAAAGGGCATTGAGACAGCCTCAGAGCTAAATTTATATTATTTTTGTGATTTAGAGAATCTGCTTTTTAGTTTTTACACATATTAAAATAATGTGTTATTTCTGTACAGTACATCATCAGCTGTGGGGGCATGGTACTCTAGAATACATTCTATCCTATGTAAACTGATTAGCTAGGTATAAATGCTTTCCATATTCTTAACCACTCATAACATGAAGAGTTTTCCACAAAGCCAATAAAAATACAGGATTCTTTGAAAGGAAATAAAGGACAGACTTGAAATTTTAACATTCTCTTCTCCTTGTAAAGATTGTAAGAAGTAGAAAATACTATTCTTCCCTTCTATCTTTCCTTCCAGTCTTCCTTCTTACTCTTTTATCTTTCTTTTTTCTTAATTTTAAGTCACAGAGAATTAACCATGTTCTATGAGAAATAAAATAGATACCTATTATTAAAACTAAACAATAAATACTATATATGTGTATTTTATATCACCAAAATTATTAAAATTTCATATATATATATATATATATATGTTTTATTTGAATATGGTAGAGAGTGAGAGAGAGATAATAAGAGAGAGAGAGACTGACCAGAATTCAGCTTTGGTTTATGGTGGTGCTGGGAATTTATTCTGGGAACTTGATAGTGGGCTGCCTCTCACGGTCCCCTGAGCCCCTGGCCACTGGTGGCGAAGGTCAAAGTGGTCCCCTGGGAGTCCTGGGGTAGCTCCATGTGGGGAGGGCGAGTGCTCAGAGAGACAAGCAGTCAGCTCTGGGAGAACCTCAGTGGGGCAACTCCTTTATAGAGAGAGATAGCAAGCAGATATACCCATTGCACAGGGAGAAGGTTAAGGTAATCATTAACCCCAAAACAAAGCAACACAATGCATAGTCACATTTTGTCCTACAAACTATTTGATCATAAGTGAAGAATTACCCTACAAGGTTTGATCACAAGCTCACAATGCAATTTTCCCTGGGGGTAAATTACAGGCACTTCAGAGGAGGGGGGGGGGGAGGGGGGCAGTTGAGTAACAGAAACTTTGCTTTGGTTTTCAAGTTTGGCCAAACACAATATACAGTAATTCATGGCCTTTGTTTTAAGGGGGAGAGGAGGGGCATGTGCAGAAAGGTAGCCCCATCTGGAGAAGCCATCTGTCATTAGTTCATGAGGTCAAAGGAACCTGCCATTGTCTAGACCCAGAGGGAGGAGAGCCTGGGGTTGACCCACTCAGACCTCATAGAAACAACAGCCTGGACTTCTTGGGCAGTGGGCCCACTCTCCAAAACTTGCTGTTTTAGGCATGAAAGTCTTTTTACATAGCCACAATCCTATTTACTCTGTCATAAGATACAGGGCTCCTGTAATCAATATTCAATTGGAAAAGAAAATCAACCCAAAATTAAGCATGTCATTTTGAAGTCACACAAAACACCAGAGTAGGACAATTAAAAAAAAATCCTGTTAAAAAAAGCTAAACAAGCTATAAAAAATATTTCACACAAATTATTAGTTATCCAAATGTTCATCTGTATTTTGTTTTCATTTTTTGACACAAGAAGCTAAAATACAATGGGTAAAGACATTGGACTTTGATATAAGAATATTCTGTCTTTGAATTTTTTTATGTACAATTAGTTGCACTGTCTTTTTCTCAGGAACTAAAGGAGTGGATAAAATAACAAAGAAATATATGTGGGCTCTTGGAAATAAGGACCCTTATTCAAAATAAAGTTCTAGGATGATGGTGAAATTGTGAGGATTAGAGATAATCTCCATAAATATGAGTAGATCTATTCACTCCAGGGGCCCTTGGTTCCATAATGAGATAATTGATAGGATCCATCATAAACGCACATACTCAATATATTGAGAAAAAAGTTGACCACCTGGAAAAATCTGAAAATGAGAAAGAGAACAACAATAAGTTAAAAATATATTTATATCACTTTAAATTTAAACAAAGATTTGTGCCTCCCCTTACATCCTCCAAAAAACATAATCTTAATGTAGTCCATGCTTTACTAAGGTAATGTGTTCATCCTAATCACCTAAGCATTGAATATTGATCAGATCAAGACTATATAGAAAGCATTGAAAGTATGGGAGGGCCCAGTTATAGTTTAAAGATTAAAAATAACTCTGGAGAAATACAATGGTTTTATGTTTCTGATGAATGATAATTAACTTATGACTGAATTCTTATCTTTTACACTATGAAGTCAATTCCTTTAACTCTAAAATTTAAGAGATAAACATATAGAACTTAGGTCAAATAGCTGAAAACTGTTGCCTCTGGGAATAGAAATATAGAGGTGACAAGGGCTATTATTTTGTAATTAGTTTTAATCAAAATTTTAATTTATATTAAATAATCTCAGGTGAAATCAGTAATAAAATTAAAAGTATATATGAAAAATATTTAATAACTAGAAGTTGAAGTTATATAAATGGCAAGATTGTGGTAAAATATTTTCTGCTTAATACATGCAGAGCCAAAGGATAAATCTAAAACTAAAATCCTCAGAGAAACTATAAAATCAACGTTTTGTTCCAAAAATTTTCTGTGGCTAACACTGGTTGCTAAGTTTTACTGACCCTGTTATATCCAGTGAGTTATTAAGCAGTAATATGTTTTTGCATAATTAATTGTTACTTACTGTGATGATATGTCATTAGCAAAAGGTAATGGCATTTTAAGATAGCCAAATGATCCTTAGGCAGACACAGATATTGGCAAGTAAATACTATGTGTATGTAGACTCCAGTACAAAATAGATTCATCTATATTTTTAGGAAAAGTTACTGTTCCTAAGGACTGGACAGCAGGTGCTTTTGTTTCAATTTGAAGTAACAGTTTGTTAGTGACACATTGCCTAATCTGATTTTCTATTCATGGTTTTATTGGCTTAAATAGTTACTGGTATGACAAATTTATTAGCCTACAATGAGAAATGCCAACACTGAAGCACAGATGGTCCCCTCCAACAAGTGACAATTTGAAGTATCCGATTTATCATGAAACAAATGAAACTACTTAAAACAACAACATTCTAATCTCTGAAGGAGAGAAAAGGAACAGTAGAAATTAATTGCAATAGTAGCTTTACATCTTAGTTCACATTAAAAATCTTTAATAATAGTACTTCATAAATGTTTAAGTACCATATCTAGAATTCTATTTCTTTACTGAAATGAACTGCAAGCTAAAGCACCTGTCTTAGTTTGACACATTAGTGTGCATGCATATCTAGTTCTCTCAGTGTGTGTGTGTTGGTGTGTGTGTGTGTGTTTGTGTGTGTGTTTAAAAAACTGTTAATTTCCTACTGTTCACCTAAGAAATTACTAAGTGGAAAGTCTGACAACAATGCCTATGGGAAATAGCACAAGAGTACTGTGGGTAATGTGTCCTGTGGAGGGTTGATGGCTGGTACAAATCAACTATATACATCACACATAAAACCAGGGATATAGAAGAGGGCAAGCACAAGTGGCATGTTAGAATCTTTAAATATATATTACTCACAGCATTACATAACATCCAGCCATGAACCAACTGTGTAACGTTATTGAAATATAAAACAAATGCTTGCAATTTGAGTAATGACACCAGAAATGTACTGGTGGTCTGCACAAAAACAAACAAACAAACAAAACAGTGGTCAAAATTCTATGTAATTTAAAGCATTTTTTTTTATATATTCCCATTTTAGACAGAGTTATTATATTTAGTGAACATCTATCATCTATCTAAACTGTCATCTATCCTTCACCCTTAAAAATGCTAAAATTAAGTATATCAAGAGTAGTTTGAGAATAAGGCAATATCATGAAGAGTTTGTGTTTTATAGTGTTCTTTGTTGTGCTTGCTTTGAGCCCTGCTGCCATAGTAGTGTGGAAGGAAACTTTTACACTGTGGCGTCTTTCTCTCTATCACTATTCACATTTTTTTTCCTCATCTTTATCACTAGGGTTACACTACTCAGAAAAGACATTTTTCAGATAGAAAGAGAGAGAGACAGAGTGGGAGAGAATGAAAAAGATCATAACACTGAAGCTTCAGTACAGTGTGTGTGTATGGGGGGGCTGAATTTAAAGTTGTCTTCTCCAATATTCAAAAATTAGAGGAATTTTTCATAATCTACCTCCATCTTACAAAAATTACTGAATGGAGTCTCACAAGAAAACAGGAAGTTAAGGAATATAAGTTCTAAGTGAGGTGATTAGCAGTTGACTAGAACTAAGAACAACAACAACAACAGCAAAAACAAAAATAGAAAAGATCAATAAGACAGGAAAGGGAAGGGAATTAATGGACAAATCAGTTCTATAAATATTAATCAAATTCAATGTATACAACACTTTTAAAGATATAATTTGTTTGATATTACACATATGGTAACCACAATACAAGACAAGGAACAAAGAAAGTATTCATCCAAATAACATATTTTTAAAAATTGAATGGTTTGTTTTTCTTTACTCCCACAGTTCACAGTCCTGTCAGCATCGAATTGCTAGGGACTTTAGTAATGTAAAATGGGAGGGCTAGATAAAAGTCTTTGATGGTAGAATTCCAATTGTTGATTTTATGATTTTTTGTTTATAAATTGACTTCATTAATAAGGTTAGAAATTGTCCTGTGCCGGGGAGTCGGGCTGTAGCGCAGCGGGTTAAGTGCAGGTGGCGCAAAGCACAAGGACCGGCATAAGGATCCCAGTTCGAACCCTGGCTCCCCACCTGCAGGGGAGTCGCTTCACAGGCGGTGAAGCAGGTCTGCAGGTGTCTATCTTTCTCTCCTCCTCTCTGTCTTCCCCTCCTCTCTCCATTTCTCTCTGTCCTATCCAACAATGACAACAACAATAATAACTACAACAATAAAACAACAAGGGCAACAAAAGGGAATAAATAAATAAAATAAATATTTAAAAAAAAGAAAAAGAAAAACATCTTTACAAGAAATTGTCCTGTGCCTTGCCCTCACCTTGGATCAACAACGGTAGAGAATGGTCCATCTTCCGAAGGGAAGCTGGACATGTACTCTGTGCTCCACCTGAGGAAAATGTGTCCTGAAACTAGGACAGCTCAGAACGTTCCTATTCATGACCACAGAATTTGAGCTCAGATCTACAGAGATGCAGAGGTCACATAGGCTCCTAAGCTAAATATGGCCCCAAATCAGATCAAATTGATGGAGTTTACAGTCAACAATATTTATACACCTTTCCCATATTTGGGAACTATTCTCTTCCCTGAATCAGCTTGCTGGTTATTTTTCCAGCCATGACATCATCTCCCCAGACAATAACTTGTATCCACCTGCATATCATGTATCAGGCTCAGGGAAAACCACAACAACAAAAACAAAAATAGCAAAAACCAAAAAACAAAACAAAACAAACAAACAAAAACTAGTATAGTCCTGTGCACTTTGGAATCTAACTAAATAGGTCTACTAGCTATCTACAAAATGGAGCCCCCCTCCAACTCTTCATCTGTACTATTCCAGCCTTTAGGCTCATAATTAGTCAACAATTTTTTTGGCTTTATATGTTAACTCTCTTTTCAGCCACCAGGTTCCAGATGCTAGCATGATTCCAACCTGACTTCTCTGGACAGACAATCCCCACCAATGTGTCCTGGAGGCTGATTCTCAGAGCCCCGCCCCACTAGGGAGAGAGACAGGGTGAGGGTATGGATCTACCCATCAATGCCCATGTTCAGCAGGGAAGCAATTACAGAAGCCAGACCTTCTACCTTCTGCATCCCACAATGACCTTGGGTCCTTACTCCCAGAGGGATAAAGAACAGGAAAGCTATCTGGGAGGGGATGGGTTATGGAGATCTGGTGGTGGGAACTGCGTGGAGTTGTACCCCTCTTATCCTATGGTTTTGTCATATAATTTTTTATAAATAAAAAAAATTGTCCTGTGTGTGCTAAGATATATTTACAAAAGGCACTTATCTCTTTTCATTCTTTCTTTCAGGGAAGGATAGATGTGAGGAGAGGGAGGGGGGAGAGAGAGAGAGAGAGAGGGAGAAAGAGAGAGAAAGAGGAGTATCACAGTGCTGCTTTACCGTATGTGGAGCTCTCCCTTGCTATTCTGGTGTTCCCCTATGACATAGGTGCTTGAAACCAGGATTTCATTCATGGTGTGGTACTTAACTCTGCCAGGTGAGCTATACCTCTGAGCCCTTTAGCTATTTATCAGACTATCTAAGTGGTACCACAGTCAGTCTACCACTGACTGTAACTAATTTCTGGTGTGTTTATAATAACTTTCAATTGAATTTTGATTTTTTTTTTTTTTTTGTCTCAAGGGTTATCACTGGGGCTTTGTTCCTGCACTACACCTCCAGCTCCTGAGGCTATTTTTTCCCCTTTTGCTTCCCTTGTTGTTTATCTTTTTTGTTACTTTATTGTTGTCATTACTGTCCTTGTTGTTGGATAGGACAGAGAGAAATGGAGAGAGGAGGGGAAGACAGAGAGGGGGAGAGAAAGACACCTGCAGACCTGCTTCACCGCTTGTGAAGGGACTCCCCTGCAGGTGGGGAGCCGGGTGCTTGAACCGATATCCTTATGCCAGCCCTTGTGCTTTGCACCATGTGTGCTTAGCCCACTGCGCTATTGCCTGGCTCCCAAGTTTGAAATTTCAATTTTTTTTTTTTTTTTTTTTTTACCAGAGCACTACTCAACTCTGGCTTATGGTGGTGCGCCGGATTGAACTTGGAACTTGATGAAGCCTCAGGCATGAGAGTCTGTTTGCATAACCATTTTGCTATCTACCCCCGCCCTGAAATTTTAATATGTTTAAAAAGGACACACTATATTTTTTGTAATCTTTTTTTTTAAAGTTTTTTTTTAATATTTATTTTATTTATTTATTCCCTTTTGTTGCCCTTGTTGTTTTATTGTTGTAGTTATTATTGTTGTTGTCGTTGTTGGATAGGACAGAGAGAAATGGAGAGAGGAGGGGAAGACAGAGAGGAGGAGAGAAAGATAGACACCTGCAGACCTGCTTCACCACCTGTGAAGTGACTCCCCTGCAGGTGGGGAGCCGGGGTTCGAACTGGGATCCTTATGCCGGTCCTTGTGCTTTGCCACCTGCGCTTAACCAGGACACACTATATTTTTTTTGTAAAATTTTGTGACAATATTGGCTTTTATTTTTCTCCAGCTTCTTACAAAGTCCAGAATAATATGCCAGTTTTAAAAAAATGTGCTGGGGATTTTAATGGCTTACAGTACAGTCTAGCACATAGGCATAACTTCTCATTTCCCTTCGATTGGTGTTTAGAAGACATAATAGGATACCAATGTCTCTTCATCCTGTCCATTCCCTCCCTTCTCCAGAATCCTTTGGGGGACTGAATGTCAAATTTCACCTCATGTTCATCTGTACTGTTCTATCCCTACTGTTCTTTGGTCTCAAATTCTACCTATAAACTAGATCATTTGTTATTGTTCTTTCTCTTTCTGGCTTTTTGCACTTAACATGGTGCCTTTGAATTTTGACTATGCTATTGCAAAGGAGATGACATTATTTTTGAAAGCTGCACAGTGTATCTATATGCCATAACTTCCTTAGCCATTTACCTGTCATTGTTTTCAAGTTACAGCTATTGCAAACTGTGATTCTTTGAACATTGATATGCATTGCCTTTTTGAATAGGTGCCCCCCCCCCCATCCAGGTAAATCCCTAAGGAAGAGATTGCTGATCATGAAGCAAGTCCATTTCTAGAATCCTGGTGGATCTCCAGACGATTTCCCATACAGGTTGGACTAATTCACATTTTTGCCAGAAATGTAGGAGAGTCTCTTTCACCCCACAGCCTTTCCAACAATTGGTGTTTCTGTCTCTTCTAATATGTGATATTATCACAGTTGTAAAGTGGTATCTCATTGTTGCATTTCCCTGATAACCAATGACTTTGAGTATTTTTTTTTTTCATATAACTGTTGGCTCTTTGGATTTCTTCTTTGGAGAGGATTCTGCTCATATCTTCCCCACGTTTTTCAGTGGGGTTGCTTGTCTTTTTATTTTTGCGTTAATTATGTATTTTATTTTTTAGTTCTCTGTCAGATATATGATACTTAAATATTTCCTTCCACTCTTTTGGGGGTCTCTTTTTCCCATTTGATAGGGTGCCCTTGTCAAAAGTAATCAACCGTATGTGTGGGGGCAGATTTCTGAGCTCTCAATTCTATCCCACTGATGTATGTGTATATTTTGGTTCCAGTATGAGGCCTCTTTGATTATAGTGGCTCTGCAGCATGTTTTGAGGTCCAGAAGCATAATGCTTCCATTCTTACTCTTTTCTCTCAGGATTGTTTGGGTACCCTGGGTAATTTCTTTCTTCAGAAGAACTTTTGTATCTCTTTCTCTGCTCTCTTGAAGATATTTGGTGGGACCTTGATAGGGATTGCTTTAAATCTATATATGGGTCCTTGTACAACAATCCAGGAACCTGGGATTTATTTCCATTTCTTTGTATTTTTTTCTATTTCCTTGAGAAGTGTCTCATGGTTTTCAGTACTAAGGTCTTACACTTCTTTTTCTTAGGCTTGTCTGTAGATGATTGATTGTTTTTGATGCTTTGGTGAATGGATTTCTTCTTTTGGTTTGGTGTTTGCATAGAGGACCACTGATTTGTGTATATTGATTTTGTAGTCTGCCACGTAACTATATTGCTTGACAATTTTCAGGAATTTCCTCTTGATTTTCTATTTACTACATATATTACCATATCATCTGAGAGTAGTGAGGATTTGACTGTTTCTACTCCAATTTGTATCTCTCTAATCTCTTCCTTTTGTCTGATTGCTATGGCTAGGAATTCCAAAGCTAATAGTAATAAGAGACTATAATAGTAATGATAGTTGAATAAGAGACTATGTTTGGTTCCTTGGGATATATACCCAGGAGAAGAATATTCAGATCATAGAGTAGGTCCATTTCTAGCCTTCCAACATTTCTCCAGACTGCTGTCCACAGGCTTGAACCAATTTACATTCCCACCAGTAGTGCAGGAGGATTATTTTAACCCTAAAGCCTCTCCAGCACTTTTGTTAATATCATTTCTGGTGTATAACACTCTCACAGGAGTTGAGTGGTGGCTCACTGTTATCTTTATTTACATTTCTCTGACAATTAAGACTTGGAGCATTTTTTCAAATGTCTGTTGGCCTTTTAGATCAAAGCTTTGGTGAATATTCTGTTCATACACTCTCCTAACTTACAGATTAGGTCATTTTTTGTTTGTTATTTGGTGAGTTTGGTGAGCTTTTTATATAGTTTATTTATTAGCCTTTGTCTAATGTATGGCATGTAAAGTTTTTTTTTTTTTCCCCATTCTGTAAGGAAAATCTTTGGTTAGTGGTTTCTATTGCTGTGCAGAAGATTTTAAATTTGTTTTGCTCCTATTTTTTAATTTGTTTTTTACTTGTTTATGGCTTCTTTGTAATTAAACTTGTGTCATTGAAGTTGCCTATAGACTTTATATGGAAAAGAATTGTGTCAGTATTTTTCTCTCAGTATTTAACGGTTTCTTATCTAATATTCAAATCCTTGATCCATTTGGAGTTTGCTTCTGTATGTGATGAAATGTAGTGGTTCAGTTTCATTCTTCTGCATATCTCTACCCAATTTTCCCAACATCATTTGTTGAAGAGACTCTCCTTACTCCATGTAATAATTTGCACTCCCTTGTCAAAAATTAATTGTCAGTAAGTGTGGGGTTTTTTTTCTGGGCTCTCAATTCTATTCCATTGTTAAATGTGTTTATTTTTGTTCAAGTACCAGACAGTTTTGGATACAATGACCCTATAGTATAATTTGAGACCTGAAAGCATGATGACTCCAGTTCGATTCCTTTTTCTTATTATTTTGGTGACTCTAGGTGTTTTCTGTTTCCATATATACTTTTGTTTTATTCTTTCAAGAATCTTGGTGAAACCTTAATGAGGAGAGCATTAAATTTGTGTATGGCTATGGATAGAATAGTCATTTTGATTATGTTAGTTCTTCCAGTCCATGAACATGGATAATCTTTTCACTTTTTCTATCTTTTTCCCCCCAATAGTGGTTTGTAATTTCAGTATATACCTTTCACTTTTTTATGAGTTTTATTCCTAGATATTCCTAGAGGTTTATTCCTAGATTCCTAGACATTGACACATTTATATATGGCCATTAAGAAAGAGGGAGATGTCAGGAAATTGTGAGGATATGGTTTAGCTTGGCAGGGCTTGAACCTGAGGAGTGTGTCAATCCTGTTAGTCTCCCTCTCTACCGAGAGATTGAGCAAAGGTGTGCCTTGTCATATCAGACTCCCTGCCACACAAAGCACCCTGCATTCCTGATACTATGACCATTAGATAAAAAGAAAGGGGGAGATGTTGTGCCTTAAAGCCAGCCCCCCCTGCTCTGCTCCATACTCCATTGCTGATATTATGGTCTATTTACATAATCTTTTTTTTTGCCTGAAAGATCCATATCATGTTATCCCTTCAGGGCATTGCTAATTTCCACTAGTTAAAACCATTGCAACAGTTGCTAAGGATGCTTCCACCTTTCCAGCATGCCTTTTGCCTCTCTCCACCCCTTTTCCTAGCCATTTCCATTTCTGACTTGCCACTTCTGGTTTTTATCCCATGAAACCCACTTCTGTTCCTGGTTTCTCTCTCTTCCTCTTTTTTCTCTCCCGTGTCCCGACCTGGAGAAGAGCTGGCGTGCAGAGCAGGAGGCGACTATTGAGGTTTAGCACCATGTGGCTTAACCTGCTGTACTCACACCCAACTCTGGAGTGTTACCGTGTGAATAAAGAATTGTATTACCATGCTGCCACGAGTTCCTGGATCCTCTCTCCTGCCTGCAATACTAGCCTGGCATTCTGGTGCCCGAACATGGGGCCACTAGTTTCACACAAGCGGCAGATGAATGAAGGTGCCCCAGATAATTATACAGCCACTTGGCTCTCTGCAGCTTCATGTTTAATGAAGGCACTGTGGTTCCTTTTTTCCCTCTTCTTATTTTTCTGAGACTCCTTCTCCATGGGCAACCTTCCTCCTTATAAAGAGGTTTCCCAAACCCTTTACTGTTTTTTCATGAGACAGGTTTTCTATCTCTAGGAAATTTTGCTCTGGGCCACACCTTGGTTCCTCATGACCGTGATTGTAGATATTGTAGAACTTGGGAGATGCACAGAGATTTCCCCTGGGACTTCCTGGATTCCCTCTCCTGTGTCTCTTGTGGAGAAGGACGACTCTAATTTGCAGAACCTTCTCTAGAACCTTGGCAGTCCCCCAAAATGGAGACATGGTTAGTTCTACCCTCCTGACTCGATTCTTTCTTCTATGGGAAGTCATTTTTGGGAATGGGTACCTGCAGCAATCCCGCAGGAACAGTCAGAACCAGCCTAACTGGGATTTTGAGGCCCTTTTTGAAGTAGGACGCCCTCCGGGACTCATAATGCAACATGGTGAGATCTGAAAAATCTGTTTTACAGAGCCCAAAGACAAAATCTCCCTACTGCTTCTCTCCCCATCTCGTTCTCTCTGAATGTTTTAAGCTTGCTGTCTACCCCCTCTTCTTTCAGTTGTGTTTTGTGAGTGAGTGAGTTGAATGACTGAATTTTTTGTAAGACCCATTTTGCTTAGAGTACTCTGGAACTTAATTGACTTGGTATAAAAATGCTGGACACAGTCATGATTTCTGGAGATGTCCAGAAACAATCCTAAAACATTTTTTTCTCTTCTTTTCTCTTTTGATTTTTTTTGTCATGGTAAAAATATGAAACTTTTAGTCTTAAACTGTGTGAGTAAAGATAGCTCAACTAAGTACAGATCTAAATTCGTGTTTGAAATGATATGTCTTAGTAACAAAAGTTTTTCTCCTCCTGTGTGTTATAGACTACATGTAATGTGTGTGTTTCAAGTTTGGTAAACATTAACTTTACAGATAAAAGTGTAACTTTGAAGCTACATTCTTACCAGGCAGAGTTAAATGAAGGAGTTTTCAACAAGATTCTTATAAAGGTAAAATTAATTTGCTAAAGTAACTGAGTATTTAAGGTAAAAGTCTAAATATTTAACATGACAATTCATCAACTCTATAATTAAAATATAAGTTCTCTATACAGGACATTTTTTGAGGGCCCCCCCAAAGTGTCCTGTGAAATACCTTGTGGAAATTAATCCACAAAAAATCTGACATTGTGAATGTTCTAAAAAAATGTTACTACATGTGTTAACTCTCTAAGTAACCTGAGTTTGTTTAAAGTCTAAGGTAAAAAATTAGTGAAAAATCAATATATCACTAACATGTGTTAACTCTCTAAGTAACCTGAGTTGTTTAAAGTATAAAGTAAAAATTAGTTAAAAATCAATATATTTTAACTAAATTTGGTTTAAAGATCCTGCTGTACAGAGGCTCCTACATGAAACTAAATAGGTTAACCTTTAAATTTATTTTCTTTAAAATTAAAACATAGTCTTTCAAAATAGGTACTGAACACTTAGGGTGTGTCTCTATCTTAAATGGGTGTAACAAAAGGTAGGAAAGACACTATTGCTATGTAAAGCTCTCATATACCTTCTCAGTTAAAGAGGTACAACCAGCCCGGGTGAGACATAGATCACACAATGGTTATGCTAATGATTCTCATGACTGAGGCTTCTAACAATGGTTTTACTCTTTACCTTTCCACATTTTATTGAGCTTAAATTGTTTAAACAACCTTAAAATCATACTAAAAAGGCCTTCTAAAATTATAAAGGTACTTAAACCAATTATAATCATCGAGTTATCAATTATAGTAAACTTCTAATTTATTACAAGTTTTTTCTTCACAAATAAATGTTTACAGCTATGTTAACCTTCACATGAAGAAGCATCTGCTCATATGGTAAGGCATTAAACTATATATGAAGTTCCCCCATATACAACTTATGTAAATTAACAATAACATTCATATATTTTTCTACACTTAACTGGTGATCTCGTTTTGCCACTGTAGGCCTGCCTTTGTAAGTCAACAATTTAAAGACTTTTTTCCTTTAAAATGTCACCCATAACACAGACATCCTTTACAACCCCCAAAGATAAACGATTGTTGAGAAGGCCCGCCAAACACTTAGGCCCAATTAAGTAAAGAAAAAAAGGGGGATACATCCCCTCAATATTCAGTTGGCTAAGGCACTAACTACATTAAACCTCTTTTAATATCTATAAAAAATTTGAACCAGATGCTCTACTAACCATGGGAAGCATATTTGTTTTTGTTTCTTTTACAGGAATCCCCGGAAATCCATTTGGACCTCTGTACTCTGACATCGCCCACAAGATAGCATGACTACAGTGCCCCCCCCCCCCAAAACCCATTATGTGACCTGACATAATCTGAAGAACCTGATTCACAGACTCCAAGGACAGAATTTACTTACTACCTTTCTCTTGCCCATCGCTGTCTGCCCTTCTTGCTTCTGCTTCATCTGTCACGTTTTGGTGGTTCCAGCTCACTCTATACAGAGAAACAAAGTTCCAGTGGCTGTCCTCCCCCATTGAGATAGATGTGCGGCATTTCTTCCACCGGTCGTTGGCATTGGAGTGATGCTTTTATCGGACTTGCTGGTATACCTCTTGGACACTTTACACAACTTTACAGCAGCTTCCCTTTATGCTGCTGGGTTTCTCAAAGACTGACTGCAGCAGTCTATGGACTTTGCAGCCAAGGGTCTTGGGACTCTACAACGCCCAATAGCCCCTTCACCTGGCAGGCCACAAGCCCCTTCTCTTGGCAGGCCACACCCCCTCGCCTGATAGGCCCTGCCCCCAGAGGCAGCAAACATCCCCTCACCTGCAGGCTCTGCCCCTCAGAGGTAGGAAACGCCCCTTGCCTATAGGCCCTGCCCATCAGAGGCAGGAAACGCCCCTCAACCCTATCAGGACCCCACCCTCTATGTCCATCAGGCAGCCCCTCTCTACCTACCAGGCCTCTCTTCAGTCTCATGCTGTCCCTTGCTGCTCTTACTTGTCACTCCCTGTCTTATTCCAGTTCTTTTAAAAATGCCTGCATGATATCATTCAGGTTTCTGACTAAAAGGTTTCTGTTCACCCGTACACTGCTCTTCCCCTGACAGAAATGGAGTCTTTTACAGATATTCACCCATATAAATACGGCCATTAGAAAGAGGGAGATGTCAGGAAATTGTGAGGATGTGGTTGAGCTTGGCAGAGTTTGAACCTGAGGAGTGTGTCAATCCTGTTAGTCTCTCTCTCTACTGAGAGGTTGAGTAAGGAGGGACAGTAGTAACTCCAAAGGTGTGCCTTGTCCTATCAAGCTCCCTGCCTCACAAAGCACCCCACATTCCTGATACTATGGCCATTGGATACACCCGACTCTGGGGCACTCCTGTGTGAATAAAGAATTGTATTATCACGCCACTATGAGTTCCTGAGTCCTCTCTCCTGCCTGCAAAGCTAGCCCAGCAGATATGTTATTGTCTTTGTTGCTATAGTGAATGGGATTTATTTCTTCTACTAACTTGCTGTTTGCAAAAAGGAATGCCACAACCTTTTTGTATATTAATTTTATACCCTGACACCTGATTATATTGCTTGATAGTCTCCAAGACCTCCCTTCTGGATTTTTTTTTAGGTTTTTCTATGTGTAGCATCATATCATCTATAAATAGTGACAGTTTAACTTTTTCTCTTCTAGTATGGATCCCTAAAATACCTTACTTTTGCCTAGTTACATGCAGGAACATCCAACTCTATGTTGAACAGTAATGATGCTAGTGGACAGCCCTGTCTAATACATGATCAAAGTGGTAATGCTTTCAGTCATTAACTATAACTTTCTCTATAGGTTTGTTGTACATTGACTCCTCTAGCTTAAGGAATTTTCTGTGTATGCCATTTTTCTGTAGTTTTTTTTTTCATAAAGTGTATTGGATTTGTCAAAGGTTTTCTCTGCACCTATTGAGATAATCATGTGATTTTTTTTTTGGTTTTTTTTACTCTATTTTTACAAATGAATTCTATAAAACCTATGGTTTCTGTCTTTTTTTAAATATATTGGATTACACTTATTGATTTCAGTATATTGAGCCAGGTTTACATTTGAGATAGATCCTACTTTATAGTGATATACAGTCTTTTTAATGTACTGCTGTATCCATTTTGGCTAGAATTTTGTTCAATATTTTAGTGTTTTCTTTTTTTTTTGTCGTATTCTTGTCTGCTTTTGGTGCAGGGTGTTGTTAACTTCATAAAAGGTAGAAAGGAGTATTTTTGGGTCTTTAATATTTTGGAAGAGCTTAAAGAGTTTAGGTGTTAACTCTCCTAGAATGTCTTACATATTTCATTTGCAAAAATATCTGGGCCTATAGGCTCACATAGTACAAAGCACTAGGGCCCGTGCAAGGATCCTAGTTCAAGCCCCTGGCTCCCAACATGCAGGGAAGGGCAGTCATTTCACAATATTTATGTCCTCCTCTCTGTCTTCCCTTCCTCTCTAAATTTCTCTCTGTCCTATTCAACAATAACAACAACAAAAATGGAAAAAAATGATGGATGGCAGGAGTAGTGAATTCGTAGTGAAGGCAACGAATCCCAGTGATTACTCTGGAAAAGAAAAAAAAAAACTATCTGGACCTGGACTTTTGTTACTAAGAAGGTTCTTAATAACTATTTCAGCTTATTTGTCTGTGATTGGCCTGTTCTTGTATAGTTCTTCTTGGCTAAATTTTGAAAGGTTATATGTTTTCAGGAACTTTTCTATTTCTTCTAGGTTCTCTAGCTTGGTGGACTATAATAGTTTATAGAAGACTTGCATGATACTTTGATTTCTGGAGTGTCTGTCATGATAGGTCCACTTTCAATTGCAATTTGATTTATTTATGTCTTCTCACTTTCTTAAGTGAGTTTGGCCAAGAGTTTGTCAATTTTATCTTCCATTATGACTACCAACACTTAGCTTCATTGATCATTTTTATGGTTCTATTTTTGATGTTATGTATTTCTGTCCTAATTTTAGTTATTTCAGTCCTTCTGGTTGCTGTAACACTCTTCTGTACTTCTTGTATGTTCTTATGGTGTGTAGTCAGGTTGTTTATTAGAGTGTGACTTTGTTTGCTATTGTGTTTCTGTATGGTTATGAATTTCCCTCTTAGTACTATCTTGTGTCTTCCAAATATTTTGATAACTCATGTATTCATTTTCATTTGATTCTAGGAACATTTTAATTTCTTTAATGTTGCTCTTTGATACTTTTTTTTAACCAGAACTCTGTTCAGTTTTGGCATATGGTGGTGCAGGGGATTGAAACTGGGACGTTGGAGCCTCAAGGATGTGAGTTTCTTTGCAGAAGCATCATGCTATTTACCCCTGTCCTACATTAGTTTTTAAGCAACCTAATTTTTAAAAATTATCTTTATTTATTGAATAGAGACAGTCAGAAATCAAGAGGGAAGGAGGTGATAGAGAGATTGGCATAGAGATGCCTGCAACCCTGCTTCACCACTAGAAAACCTTTCCTCCTACACGTGGGGGTTAGGGGTTCAAACCCAGGTCTTTGTGCATTGTAACATGTGCACTCAACTAGGAGCACTACCACCCAGCCCCTTGTTTATACTTTTTGAGACTTAATAATGTCAACAAGTATCTAAACCTTAAAATGATCAATAGTTACAGTGGAATCTCATTGACTGTTGAAGCTATACTACAACTACTGCTCCCAAACAGAATTTAAAAATTTCAGTGGTAAAACCCAACTGACTGGTACATTGCTGTCAAATAAAACCTGTGGACTGGGGTGTTATTATTTGCCCACCTAGACTAACCTACCTCTGTAGAGGGACTCTAGTGTATGTCCCCTTTATCTCAAGTAAAACAAAGCTTTTTCTCTGTGAGGTTTCTTCAGGACTCTTTCTTAGGACTCAGTTGTATCTGCAGTGGTGACAAGCTCTGCACATCATGCACAGACATAAATTCACTAAAGAAAACATTTGTGTGGGGAGTTGGTCGGTAGCGCAGCAGGTTTAGGACCAAGATAAGGATCCCAGTTCCAGCCCTTGGCTCCCCACCTGCAGGGGAGTCGCTTTTCAGGTAGTGAAGTAGATTTGCAGGTGTCTCTCTTTATCTCCCCCTCTCTGTCTTCTCCTCCTTTCTCCATTTCTCTCTTTCCTATCCAACAACTATGAAAAGGAATAAATAAATAAATATTTTAAAAAATAAAACATTTGTGTGAGCCTTCATAGGTAAACACCCCCCAGGTTACAAATATCAAGACACCAAATATAATGACAAGACTAAAAAAGAAATTCTACAGCTAAGAAGTAGGACAGAATCCCAGAAAAAAAAAATCCCCAACAAGCCAGAAGCAAGTAAGAATGATGAAAACATCCAGACACCAATCGATGCAATAATCAAAGAAATGAGAAAAGCCTTTAATGGAAATATTGTCAGAAATGAGGAAAAACCAGATGAGAATTTAAAAAAAGAAAAAGAAAACATATCTTGAGTTAGAGAACTAAAATCTAAAATAAGTTTTGAGCCATTTCTTAATTTCACATAAATTTTGACCCAATAGCTAATTGATACTGTTTTATTTCTTGTTATTGAGATTAAGCTGTTTTCATGGAGGAAAAAGAAAAAAAAAGTCACATTGCTTGGTGTTTATCGCTGCTGCTTTCATAACAGAATACAAAAACTATTTTTGTTAATGATCCGTACATGCTCAACATAATGCATCTTTTGACTGTAGGTGTAGAGTTCTAGATATGACCTTCAGATTCAATATTATTAATGGTTTCAGATCCTTTATTTTATATATTTTGATAATAAACCAGCTGATAGTTTCCCAAGAGTCCCTGCATATTATAGATGTTTCTTTGCTTTTGCTCTAAGCAGTCTTCAGAATTCTTTCCTGTCTTGGGTCTTTGACATTCTAATTATTCTGGGCCTTGAACTTAGGTTTGTGTTACATTTTCTTTGTTTTTTTTTTTTTTTTTTTTTTTTTTACTTTCTCTTAATAGAGAATGTTTTCTTTTGACTGCCCCCAGGATTATTGCTGGAATTTAGTGCATATACAATGAATCCAGCACTACTTAAGACCTTTCCCTCTCTCTTTTGTATTTGTTTTATTTGATAAGAAAGACACACATTAAGAGGTAGGGAGGGAGAAAAGGAAAGAGAAAGAATGAGGGAATTAAGAAAGAAAGAAAGAAAGAGGGAAAGAAGGAAAGAAAGAGAGGAAAAGAAAGAGAAAAAGAAAAACACCCACCTGCACACCTGCTTACTGCTCATGAAGTTTCCCCACTGCATGTGAGGAGTGTGTGGCTTGCACCCTAGTTGTTGCACATGGTAACGTATGTGTTCAATCTGGTGTGTCACTGCCTGACCTGACCCCCTCAAAAGAGAAGATTTAATTTTCTAGATTTGGGGGTCTATCTTATTTAATTTAAGGAAAAATTCTTAGTTAATATTTATTCAAATGTGAAACCCCCCTCTTTGTTCTTGAATCCCTATGTTGTGCACTTTGTTCTTTTTGATGTCCCATTACTCTTTATATTATCTTCATTAGTTTAATATTTTCTTTTCTTATGAATATATACTTTACCTACTTGTCAGTTCTAACTTTGGAATCTTTCTGTAGGTATTTGTTTCTGCTCAGTTATTGTATTTTTTGTTTCTCTGATTTATATTAGGAATTCTCTCATAATTACCATCATTATTTTTCTTTGTTGAAATTTTCTTTCACAGATATTCTCATTTTGATGAGTATCCTTAGAAATGTCAGAGATTTACACAATTTTTTTTAATGTTGGGCTTTCTTAGATCTGCTGAGTTGGTCCTTCTATACAGGCGATTTCCTCTCTTTTCATTTTGTTTGGTTCCCTGTGAGGATCAGCAGTCTTCATTTAAATACTATTCAGTGGCAAATGATTTCCAATCAAAGTAGCTGGCTGAAGTTATACTGCTAAGATTCCACCAAACTGGAAATTTGAAGTGGTGAGAAAAATGGATTCTGTGGTCTGGGAGGTGGTACAGTGGACTCTCAAAGTGTTGGACTCTCAAGCGTGAGGTCCTGAGTTCAATCCCTGGCAGCACATGTACCAGAGTGATGTCTGGTTCTTTCTCTCTATCCTCCTACTTTCTCATTAATAAATAACATCTTTAAAAAAAGAAAGAAAGAAAAATGGATTCTGCATTCTGTGCACTGTAAATGGGGAGCTTCTTCATGGCTCTCCTCTGAAGCTCTCATTATTATGGGTACTGAGTTTCTCAATGGCTACTTTCAACCTGCCTATAATTTTCTTGTGGTTTAAAGTTTTACTCTCCTGTCTCCACTTCAATTGTACAGATGTGGAAACAATTCTAATAGGGGTTAAGCCAGCCTTGTAGCTGGGACTTAGCTATCAGAAGCAGAGGTAGTTGCACTGTAAAAGCAGCAGGAATCTAACCAGGCCAACTGGGCTGCCAGCAATAGAGGCAGTAGGGATGAGGTAAGCAGCAGCAGGAGTGGCAGGCAGGCTAGAATGGATGGGTACCAGTGATGAAAACTCAGTATTTCAGATGGTAGTGGTGACAGATGGTACAGATGGTGTGAAACTAAATAGGAAACAAAACTTTTGTGTGAAAGTCTGTCCTCACTGCATGGATTCTGGACTTTTGACTAATGCTGTCAGTTTATCTGAGGTCTAATTTCATGCTTTTCCTTTCATGTATTTTGAAGTGTTTGTTGTGGTGTTGTTGACAGCAGATAGCAGGGCTTGCTAATCTGACAACATCTTAATTTCTTCCCGTTTTTTTTTTAAAGAGTTCATATATTCTCTAATAAACATAATATGAACATTGTTCAAAATGTCTCCAAGCATGCTCTCTCTCCCTCTCCCCCTCCCTCTCCCCCTCCCACTCCCCTTTCCCCTCCTTCTCTCTCTCTCTCTTTCTGTGTGTGTGTGTGTGTGTGTGTGTGTGTGTGCCTGTGTGACCTTCAACATGTGGGTGTTCGCAATTTTCCTGAATAAAGTTTTAAAATATCTGAAAAAAATGTCTTCGGTCATCTCTGACTGCAAATAGGTTAAAATAATTTATTTAGAATTAGACCAGAATATAACAGAAAGAGTTTGTAGTCTTGGTTAGCAGATTCATATAGGGAATTATTAAAAAAATGTTCCAAATTTCTCTTCTTCAAATTTTACAGTATGAAGACTAAACCTGAATCTCTTATATGTTTTAGGATTGGGAGAATAAAGGTGCAAATATGAATAAGAAGCCTGACTTTCTTGAACTACCTGCTTAACAGCACTCCTGTAACTGTTTTAAATGAGAGCTCTATTAAAAACTCCCCTGTGAGATGTACAGCACAGTTCTTCCAGCTGGTAGTTTTCCTGGCATATAACTATGGTTCAGTGCCAACTGCAATGAGGCGGGCATGAAAGGAAAGATTGAATGAGATAAGCCAGTAATTATGCCTGTGTGATATGCTAGGTGATTGAACTGTTTAAATGAGAAGGTTACAACTTGTAAGGAGACACAAAAGAACCTTAAGTATAGTGTAAAATTAAATATTTGGTAGATTCTTTTTTCTTCTCACTATTAACTTTAATTGGATTTTTAACAAGTATATATTAAAAGAAACAAATTATCTTATTTTATGCTGCCAGTATGAGCAGGAATAGATATGTTTGCATATGAATTATGATAGTTTCAGTCTCCTTTTTTTGCTTTGTTTAAAAACTATTTTGATGTATTTTGATGTTCTTTCTGTATGATATATTATTTTGAAAATATATATTTGAATGTAACTTCTCCCTTGTGAATCAATAGTAATAAGTTAAATTAAAAAAAGATACTGTTTCTCTTTAAAGCTTGGCCATTCTGGGGCAAGTTATGGGCACTTATCTTGATGTTTTACTTTCAAATTGGGAATAGTGCACTGAAGGCTGTTTCACATGTGATATCTGTTAAATGTCATTTACAATTTATATATTTTACACAGAATTTCCCTTCTATCTTTAGAGATTTAGAAATAAAATTTCTCTCTTGCTACTTTTATCCTGTTTGGCAAGGGGAATATTAAAATACATCTTTTGATGTAGTAGACAAAATAAAGCTATTATTTTATTCACCAACCCCATTGTATCTCTGCAGTTGCTAGGAATTATCTTCTTTAGCTTTGTATTTACTTTGGAAGTTTAAAAGATATATTTATATTTAATCCAAATAATGTCTTTTAAAATTGAAACCTCTCATAACCACCCAAAGTGAAAGTAAATGACAAATCTACCAACTGTATTTTTATCTGTATGTGAGCTATTCACATTTAATATATGTCATATGTAATATACATATAGCTGAAAGGTAACACTACCATATTGCTAGATAGATTTACTGAAGGAATTTAATTCACAAAACTTCTAAAGCACCATTAAGAGTTAAGAATCTTAATGCAAAGTAACACAATACAGTTAATAAAGTTATTTTAAAGGAATATGTATATTTATTTCTATATTATGTATCATCTATATTATGTATTGTATGTTACGTTGACATATATATATATATATATAACTGTCATATTGGTGGCATATTATTGTGACTTAAAATAACATAGAGGTGGAGGTAAATAAATACATGTGTATACATTTATTTTTATTCTATTAAGACTTCTTGCATTGATTTTATCACTTTAATTTGCTTACATCCTTGTTAAATTTTCCAACAACCTTTATTAAGGATTGGTCAAACTAAATGCGATAAAGGATAAACATGTTTTTAAAGATTAAAGAAAAGGGGGCAGGTAGTACATACCCAGTAGAGTGCACATGTTACAATGCGCAAGGACCTGGGTCCAAGCCCCTTGTCCCCATATGTAAGGGAGTGGAGAATATTCACAAGAGGTGAAGCTGTAATGCAGGTGTCTCTCTTTTTCTCCCTCTCTATCTCTCTTTTCACTCTCATTTTCTCTCTGTTGCTATCTCAAATAAAAAATGAAATAATATACAGAACTATGAAAGAATTTTTTGAGATCTGATATTCGGCTAGTAAATTAGAGGCACAGAGCAGAGAAGGGGAAATAAGACACAAAGGTAGGGAAAGATGTATATATTTGAGTACATTTGATATGAGTGATCTTTCATGTTTGTAAATGCTCAGTGGGTTTCTGTTTCTTTAGTAACTTGATATTATACTTTGTAGAGTGAAGATTTTTGGTAGTGGCACTGTGGTTGATCGACACTAACAGATGGGTAGAATGGGACAGTTCTTTCAAATACTTGGAGCTCAGTTTTTTCCTTTCTTTCTCTCTCTCTTTTTAAATTTATTTATAAAAGGGAAACACTGACAAAAGCATAGGATAAGAGGGGAACAACTCCACACAGTTCCCACCATCAGAACTCTGTATCCCATCCCCTCACCTTCCTATTACAGCTTTCCTATTCTTTAACCCTCTAGGAGTATGGACTCAAGGTCATTGTGGGATGCAGAAAGTGAAAGGTCTGGCTTCTGTAATTGCTTCACTACTGGACATGGGTGTTAACAGGTCTATCCATACTCCCAGCCTGCCTCTCTCTTTCTTTAGTGGAGCTGGGTTCTGGGGAATTGGAACTCCTCCACACATTGGTGGAGTTGTCTGTCCAGGGAAGTCTGGTTGGCATCATGCTAGTATCTGGAGCCTGGAGCTCAGTTTTATTAACCACCAGTTAAAGAATGTAATATTTTCTCACTTGTGAAAAGTTTTCACTGTGAATTATGTTATATAAAAAATTCCAACTGTTTAGTTGTACTCTAGACCCATGATTGTGTCAGGGGAGAGTCTGAAGGTTAAGGTTGGAGTCAGTACCTGGCACTTTATCTCACTGTATCCTAGATCCTGATCATGTCAGTTGGGTGTGGAGGGCTTAGTGCTTCTCTGACTTTACAGTTTGAAGGTTCATAATCCAGGAGTCTGAGATTCTCACTAGGAATTTGAAATCTTGTCCTGACAGCTTTCTGAGCTCTGCTATAGTGTATGTTTGGGCAACTGGCCCAACTGGAAGAAGTAATGATTACAGAATATATTGTGAACTGTCATAAATGGTTAACTAAAGAGTAGATAACTATTTCTGTAAATTTTATGGATAACCCATTGTAAGTATAAGCAAGATTAAATATTGTATATTTTCAACTGAGGTAACTACACATTTGAAATTATGCTATATTGAAATTGATAACATCTTAAGTTTTTTATTTTTTTATATTTATTTATTTATTTATTTTCCCTTTTGTTGCCCTTGTTTTTTTTGTTGTTGTTATAGTTATAATTGTTGTTGTTACTGATGTCATAGTTGTTAGATAGGACAGAGAGAAATGGAGAGGAGAGGAAGACAGAGAGGGGGAAAGAAAGATAGACATCTGCAGACCAGCTTCACTGCCTGTGAATTGACTCCTCTGCAGGTGGGGAGCCGGGGGCTGGAACCGAGATCCTTCAGTCAGCTCTTGCACTTCATGCCACTCGCACTTAACCCACTGCGCTACTACCCAGCATCTTAGTTTTAATAGTATATATTAGTGATATCTTTAACTATTTGCACTGAAAACCTAAATGTGCATACCATAGAACTGGTTTAGTGAAATTTCCTTTCTAATAAGTGTAGCTATGACTACATATATAACTATAATTATATTGTCTATAATTTGTTATTTCAGCCTTAGATTAATGCTGAATTATCTGTAGGAATTAGTAAATAGAGAAAGATAAAGCCATACATGTCTATTTTGAATATAAGTTAATAACACACTAATATTTACCTGCTCTCTAAGATTCCTTTCAGCAAATAGGTATTGGTAAATTATTGTAATTTTCAGTAATAACTTTTTAGTAAAACAACTGATCATCCAAAATATAAAGTAAACAAAACAAAAAGGAATATGTGAATCATTACATCATTACATCTTTCCCTAGCTATGAAAATTCCACCTGGATTTTTCTGGGTTGTCTGAATTTCAGAATATGCTAACAACATGTAAAGACTTCCTTCTAGATGAATTTAAATCAGAATTAAATAACAAATTCAGAAACAGTAATCTATTAAATATTTCAATGAGATAAAATGGATATCTTAAAACTGTCTTATATAAACATTAGAAAATTTAGCAGCGTTTTGGCTTTGTTCACTCATTACAGGTATTGGGATAACTTGTAGCTGATAATTGCCCAAAATTCAGAATCATGATATTTCCCTTTCTGGTGAGGAGGGAAGAAAATGAAGAATTTTTTGTGTCTCTCAGATATATTGGCCTATTCTCCAAATGACAGGTTCCTGACTGATCAACTGTACCACCTGCTACTACAGCTCAGTAATATTAGTCTGTGGAATGGTTTCATTCTCATCTCACACCTCAGAGATCTTGCGCTCAACCCCAGGCATCCCTTGTGTGTTTAAATCAGCTTAACGGCTCATACAGTGTGCTGATTTCCTTGTAGGCCTCTGTTTTCTCAAAAAGTGATCACCTTTTGCCAATGCCCTTAGGATTAAACAGGGCAGTCTGGTTTTCCTTTTCTGCATTGGCTATACCTTTGTAGTCAATAAAAGACTAACTAGAAAAGAATCAGCTGATGAGAGAATCAATCTTCTGGAAGCCTCCCCACAGTTTTCTCATCATTTTTGTACTGTCTGTCATCTCAGATTGTAAAATGGAAACCAAAACTCAGTATGTGGGAAGACTTTTACTGCTCCTTGTTAACAAAAACAGTAAGACCAGAGGTTTTGATCTTGTGAGTATATAGGTAAACAGTAAGCTGTAAGTGCACACTCTTGAAGTGACTTTACTCTATTTCTAATGGACGCTTGCAAAGAATTATCAAAGTAATATCAAAAGGGTCTCCTAACATACTGTGGTGTGGATATCCACTCTGAGGAGGTCGGGTTAAATCTGAAGATCTGACATACAACTATACAGGGATGTCTTATGGTAAAGCAAGCAGTAGTACTATGTGATTCTTACTAATAGTAATAGTCAAAGAAACAGAGAAATATTAAAAATAGATTCTGAGTTTTTTATAGCTAATTACACTGTATTAATTTATTCCTGTCTTTCTATATTTTAAATAAAGTGACATATTATTTAGCTTTCACTTTAGTATCATTAGCTCATATAATTTGCTTTCTTGCAGACTACTCAAAAATGTGTATAAAATATATTCATATTACTTTGGCAGATAGAGGGCATTTCTTCATATAACCCATTGTATATATTTTTCTCCAGTACCAGAGAATCTGAAAATAATTTTCTGTCTGCTTTTACTTTATGGTTTTAAATCTCATTTGTAACTTGAAGTACAGTGAGCAAAGGGAATTTAAATTTCCTAACTGATCCTATTAAAATACAAAATAGAGATTGAAATTTGCTTTTGCTTTTCTTGAGTCCAGGCTTTCAGTCAGTTACAATGCTATCAGACTGTTTAACTTCTCCCTCTGGTGATATATGAAATACACTTAATGAAAATAAAAATCTATCTTTAAATGTGTAAAATCCATTTTAAATTCTCTGGTATGAATTATTTTATTGAATTATGGAAAAGTAGAATGATTTCATTACTTCTTTTCAGTGTCATTGAAATGGTCCTATGATTAAAATGTTACTACTTTCTGGAGTGGAGAGTATAGGTTTTTGAAAGCAAGATAGGCATTTTTTGGTGGCTGTAGTTACTGAAATTTGAGTGTGTCAGTATAGTATGTTTTTTAAAGGTATATAATTTTTTATCTATGGATTTTAAAGGAAGTAATATTGCTAGAAGGGAAATATGTCTGTAGATATTTTTTTAAATATCTGAAATTTATTTCAATTTAAATCATATATGGGTTAGTTTATAGAAAAAGTAGGGGAATAGAATTTTTTCCAATCATCTTCTTATCTCTTCTTATAATTGCTATTGTCTGCTCACCACATTATCATTATTACTGATTATACATAAAGTATCTTTTGCTGACAATTATGGAATTATACAGTACTTTTGATAATGCAGAAAATCCAAGGTTAATTTACTAATTTGGATGAGATTAGGCAGACTGTTTTTATGCTTTCCATAGTTTTAAGTTATTTCAATATTTTATGCTGTTTTTTTCAATATAAATTATTCCACTGGACATTAAGCTTCATCTTTATTAATTTATTTTGTCTATTTAGCTAAAAAATTCCTGAGAAAATAAGGTTCATAACTTTTTTTTTCATAGCCCAAACATTCACATGATTTCAGTTTAGTTTTACTTTGTCACAAATAATTCGAATTTCATGTAGACAGGGTATTTATTTGCCATGCAGTATTCAAAATACTTCATTTACGGTTGCTGATTTAATAAAAGAAACCATTTAATAATAATTTTTTTTCTATCTTAGTAATTAGAATGTCCACAGCCATTGTGACTATGGTCTTAGGGCCCACAAAATAGTACAATGTAGTGTTACTACCTTTAAGTTCGCTAAAAATATGTGGGTTTTTTGGTTTTTTTTTTCATTACTTAAGATAATGATTTGGATTGGGGGTCATTATAATGAATATATTATTTTGTTATCACATGTATGTGTTTTCTCCAGGATAGATACTCCCATCAGAGAAGGTTGGTTTTATTTCACATTAAAGTACTGCTTGAAAATGTTTGCATGGAGGAAAGGAGAAAGTGAAAGTTTAGTTATGACTTTACATCCCAGTCTATAGGTATAGTCTGTTTTAAGTTATTTTGCATTAGTGTGATGTTTTGATATTTTATAAACAAAACTAGTGGCAGAGGTGCCCAGATAAATATTAATTTAACAGAGGTTTAGGTAAAGCATGAGATATGCTTTTCATTTACAGTTTGTGTGTGTGTTAAGAGTACTTTCAATACGATCAGTTTAGATGGAATAAGGCATAGAAATAAGCAGTCTGGGACAGCGAAAATCTCAAGCCAACTAGGAAACTATTTAACATACCATGGGAAATAAATAAGAACTAGATAAAAAATGACTTTTTTTCAAATATAAATTTACTTAGTCAATAAGAAAAATACATTAATCAAGTCAGAGTAAAACTTGCATACTTGATAATTTAAATGTCAATTTCAATTTAAAATGTTTCCTTTAATTCTGATATAATTTTTCTGTTTGATAATAGTCTGTGCTTTACTTTTCTAATTAAAGATACATTTCATGGCTATGCTCATGTGTTCAAATGGTATAGTAACTGTTTACTGAAAATTTATTATGTTATATTAAACAGTGAATGAAGGCTTTGCTTGCACTGAACCTTTGATAAAAAATATAATACCCCAGCTTTCCACCTGCAGGGGGGTCCTTTCGCAAGCGGTGAAGCAGTTCTGCAGGTATCCCATCTATCTCTCCCCATCTCGGTCTTCCCTTCCTCTCTCAATTTCTCTTTGTCCTGTTCAACAACAACATATATAACAACAATAACAATAACAATCACAGAGAGTCAGAGTGGGGCGGTAACACAGCCGGTTAAGCGCACGTAGTGTGAAGCACGAGGACCGGCCCTAGGATCCCAGTTGGAGCCCTCCCACCTGTAGGGGAGTCGCTTCTCAGGCGATGAAATAGTTATGCAGGTGTCTGTCTTTCTCTCCCCTTCTCTGTCTTCCCCTCCTCTCTCCATTTCTCTCTGTCCTATGCAACAACGACGACAATAATAACTACAACAATAAAACAAGGATAACAAAAGGGAAAATACATAAATAAACAAAATCCTAAAAAAAAATGTAACAACCACAACAAGGGCAATAAAATGGGAAAAATACCCTCCAGGAGCAGTGGATTTGTAGCACTGGCACCGAGCCCCAGCGATAACCCTGGAGGCAACAACAACAACAAAAAGGTAATACTTGAAATTTGGTTTCACCCTTTCACTGTTATAATAATCACATGGGAAAACATAACCATCTAAGAATATTAAACCCATATACAAGGTTGTAAATTAATAGAGAAATCATATACAGTAATAGAAACACCAGTGGTATTTAATTATGGGCATTTCTAATTACTGATATCTTTAATTAATAAAAGTTATAACTTATTGTTACATCAGTAAAATAGTAAGAGAAATATCTACTTACATTGGCCCTATGTGCAAAAGATGAATTTAAAGTCATATGTGATGGTCTATACAACATGATATCAAAGAATTTTAAAGTTCATTGAATTAAGGAAAAAAAAATCTGTGGGTGACAGAGTGAGGATAAGTTTACTAGCCTAGTAAAGATGGGTTGCACATTGTTGTTAAGATTTTAAATAATCTGGTAGATTAAAAAACACATGGTAAATTACATAATTCATAGTAGTAACAAACCAAAAATAATCTAGTTGCCATAGCAACATAGGCACAGTTATAATAAGGATGAAGGTATAGGTTTCCCTTAAGCAGCCACTATTTAACTCAGGGGTTATTGTCTTCATTTGCATCTTACAGGGAGTAGAGTAACTGGTTTCATATGATTATTTATTGTATTCCTCAGTATTCACTGGTAGTACCTTACCAAACTCTAATTTAAAAAAAGCCATTTCATAACAAAAATATTTATTGATGTTAGCCATTATCTCTATATATAATCCACAGTGGAATTATGTAAGACTGATTAAATCAGAAAAGTGATCAAATAAAGAAATGCATTTTGGAGGCACATATCATTATCATACAATTTTACATGTTTGTTGATTAAGTTGTATACACACAAGCATATATAGGTGTAAAGCTATTCTATATATTCTCATATTGTATTATATTATAAACAACATTCAATCACAAAAATAATGTTAAAAAATCAAGATTTTTGTAATATAATAGGCTGCAATTATAGAAGCATGCTATTATTGACTTCCAAAAACAAAAGCTTGACCTGTAGCCCAACACACACACACACACACACACACACACACACACACACTGCTTATGGAATTGAGAGATAATTCCCAATCTACATTAGTCATCATTGCATTTAAGATGCAATAAAAACTATTATTTCTACCAAAATATAGATGTTGGATGTTGATATTTTATACATTTATTTAACATAAAGGGTAGTTAGTTGACTTGTACAAGTTGACAGTGCATATGCCTTTTGAGACATGGATACAATCAATAAAATGATTATTCTTTTTATTTTTGGACCTTTTTGGGGTTTCACTGCTCTAGGTTGATGTTACTTCAGAGAGAAAGAACAAGACAGTGAGACAGAGAGTGAAAGGTAAAGAAATCACAACATTGAAGCATCCATACAGTGGAAGCAGGGCTTGAACCTGGGTCATATGCATGGCAGAGCAGTACACTATCCCAAATAGTACTTTTCAGGCCCAAACTATGGCTTTTAATGCCCAGGCTTTTTTCTTTTTCTTTCTACTTCTGCTTTTATCCAAATGAGTTCTATCTTCCCTCCTTTCTCCATGTGATAACAGAAGCAAATTGCTTTCTTTGGTTATCAAATCCAAGAACCCTTTTATCATAGATCAAAATTGTGAGGTGTTCCATTCTTCAATCAATTACTGGGGCCAGGCTGATAGAATTTTCCCACCCCTACTATTGTATTTATTTTATGAGAAAGAGAGCACTGCTTGACTATATATGCTGTCAGCAAAAGAGTCAGGGCCTCAGACAGGCAAAGCATGTGCTTTATTCATCAAGATGTTTCCCTGATCACATAATAATTTGATTTTTGACCTCCCATTATTGTGTCCTAGGTACTGGAGATATGCTTTATTCACATCATGTAGAATAAGTAGAAATGGAGATGACTAGGGCACATGCCTCATGTGTGAGTACAAAAAAAATTGCTGAAATCTGCTAAATTTCTAAAGTAATATTTTATCACTAAAAACAGTGTACAGGGGGTCGGGCGGTGGCGCAGTGGGTTAAGCGCATATGGCGCAAAGCGCAGGGACCGGCGTAAGGATCCAGGTTCGGGCCCCTGGCTCCCCACCTACAGGGGAGTTGCTTCACAGGCGGTGAAGCAGGTCTGCTGGTGTCTATCTTTCTCTCCCCTTCTCTGTCTTCCCCTCCTCTCTCCATTTCTCTCTGTCCTATCCAACAATGAATTGCATCAACAAGGGCAATAATAATAACCACAACGAAGCTACAACAAGGGCAACAAAAGGGGGAAAAAATGGCCTCCAGGAGCGGTGGATTCATGGTGCAGGCACCGAGCCCAGCAATAACCCTGGAGGAGGAAAAAAAAAAAACAAAACAGTGTACAAAAGAGGTACTTAGTTCCTGAGATATTTAATAAAAGCAAATAAAAACAACAGAAATTTTTATGTATTGCATGTAGCTTATCTTCTGTAAGATTTCTTTGTTTTCATTATGATAAAATTTATATAAAACAAAACCTAAAGCTAACAATGAAATTTTTCCCTAAGCCTGTTTTTATGTTTAAATGATAACTTATAAAATAAGGTTTGTTTTGGTACTTCTCTTTCTTAGTTTTTTAGATATATGCTTTTCCAAAGAGGAAATTACTTCTTTAAGAGGGGACAGTAAGTGCTGCCAACAGTTAAATTTTCACATTTTCTCTTATGTAAGATTATTATTATGTTATATGGGATGATCAGTATATTAGATGGGGTATGTGTCTATGTAACAATAATCGAGATTTCTAGTGCTTTTGCACCTAAGCATAGTTTGTTACAACCAGGTGATTATATATAACTTATCAGATACATAATGGAATGCAGAACCTCTTATCTGGGAAGATTTCTTTTGGGCCTAGAATTCAGGACCTACAGTTATCTTGCTTTGGTTTCACAAATAACATTTAGAATTTTTTAAAATTTCTTTATTGGGGGATTAATAGTTCATAGTCGACAGTAAAATACAGTAGTTTGTACATGCATAACATTTCCCAGTTCTCCACATAACAACCCCAGTAGGTAGGTCCTCCACTATCATCATGTTACAGGACTTAAACCCTCCCCCCATACCAGTGTCTTTTACTTTGGTGCAAGTAAACTTATAAAATAAGGTTTTAACTTACAAAATAAGGTTTGTTTTGGTACTTCTCTTTCTTAGTTTTTTAGATATATGCTTTTCCAAAGAGGAAATTACTTCTTTAAGAGGGGACAGTAAGTGCTGCCAACAGTTAAATTTTCACATTTTCTCTTATGTAAGATTATTATTATGTTAAATGGGATGATCATCTTTTGTGAGAATGCAGTTCAATCTAAATGCTTGAAAAATAAATGACTTTCCATATAACTTAAATCATTGTGTTTTGAGGCTTCTGCTTCACATATTTACTCTGTGCTCTGGTCCAAATATATAGTGTAAGAAGAATATAAGGTTAATTCTAATTTAGATATATACAAAACTCTTGTGGGATAATGCTTACTACTCAAATAGCTAACTCTAGTATTTACCAGATTGTGCTCTGGTCAGTTGGTAGAGTAATTCCTCTAGGAGTCCAATTCATTTTTGTTAGTCTTGCTCTACTAGAATAAGACTGGGTAGATAGTGTACTGATTATATAAAAGCTTTTCATGCCTGAATCTCTGATGTTGTAGGTTCAATCCCTAACACCACCATAAGCCAGAGCTGAGCAGAGTTCTGTTCTCTCTCTACAAATATATATCTCTTCCTCTGTATTTATCTCATTAAAATAATAAATATAAATATTAAAATAATAAAATAAAGTATAAACATTTCTACTGGAACACAGTCACACCCGCTTATGCATCTGCTGCAACTGTGTTTATACTACAATGCCAGAGTTGTATAGATATAACAGGTATTGTAAGAGCACAAATTCAAAAATGTTTATTGATACTCCCTAGTCCTTTAGGAAAAAAAATGCTTATGAAACCCTTGTTAATTTCATGGGAGGAATGAACAAGAGGCTTGTCATATTCTCTAAATTGTACCTCATATTATGAGCAGTAGAGGTTGAAAACTCATTATATCAGAACTTGAGGGATAAATAAATTCTACCTTTAACCATGCCTGTGAATTGCTTAAAACACAATAGCTAGAGAATGTATTTATCTGACATTGAAATTAGTGATCTAGGAATAATAACAGAATAACAGAACGTTCAAGTTTTGAGTTTCCTTAAGAAGAAAGCAACAATAAATTAAAGCTTCCTTGTAGAAAAAAAAGTGATTATTTCAACACAAGAGTAAGATTCTAATATGAACAGTTGTCAGTATAACTGTATGATATTTCTTATTCTCACAAGCATTATTAATGGGACTATAGCTTGACCTGACAATGAGAATAGCTTCCCTGTGGCATTTTGGCAGTTCTATTTCTGTGTTTTTGAGAAATAAGGAATAGACAAAGGATAAAAGTCATTGCTTGAGCTGCTGAAACAATAACATAGTGAGAAAATTTTCCAGTTACTCAGGAGCTCAAAGGATTCCATTTTTATGGTTCCTGAGACCTAGTCTAGACCCTATAGACAAGTGAATATAGTAATGGAATTTCTTTTAGAAAGGAGAAAGATATGCCATATGAAGCAATCAGAAAAGGCCACAGCCTAGCATGTTGTATGTCATGTTTGGGTGCATTGTAGAAGATACAAGATACTTCCCAATCAGAGTATGAGGTAAATTACTGAAGATACTGGAACTGTTTTTTTTTTTTTTGCTGTGGGAAAAAATTTTTTTTCTGCCAAAACACATCTTCTGAGTAGTTTTCTGCTAAATAATATATTGTAATTTTGACTATTCTTTTCTTTAAAACACATACACACAGAGAGAGACAGAGAGAGAGATATGAGAGTACTACTTATCTCTTGTTTATGGTGGTACTGGGATTAAACCTGGGACTTCAGAGCCTCAGGTATGTAAGTCTTTTGCATAAACATTATTCTGTTTCCCTAGCACATTTTGGTTATTCTACAATAAATATTTTTCAGCATAGTAGGGGAAAACAGAAATGGCAATTTAATTGCTGCTGATTTAAAAATAAGATAATAAAACAAAAAAAAGATTAGGGATTGAGGATTACATTATTGTCAGAGTTTAATGGAATTTAAAATGCTAAAAAAATAAGACTAAATGCATAAAAGACACACACACACACACACACACACACACACACGCACAAGCACACACACACACACACAACATTTTATAAAGACATAGAGAGGCAGATAGGCAGAATCATAGCTTCCTTCAGTGGAGTGGAGACCAGGCTTAAACCTGTGTGGTCACATGGCAAAAGAACACACTATCCAAGTGAGCAATATTGCCAGCCCAAGAGACTTTCTAATGAGTAGACATCATCTTTCTGACACCATACTATTGCCCTAAAATGATGACACTACTTTGTCTAACATTTTAAACAGCCCTTTTATTGTCATTACAATCTCGACGTCCCTACTTTCACCTAATTCTTTTCCCTTTTCTCATTAAAACAAACAACAGACAGATTCCTTTTGGGTGTTTTTATCTACAGAGCTGTGATAAGTGTCACTGACACCAACATTTGAGGACATCTAAAAATAAAGCCAAACCCCATTATATACCTAAACTACACAGTGAAAGAAACTGGTCCTTTGACCCCACAAGAAAGTAAAATCAAATAATTAAATACTGCATAGACTATTGTTGAAAGTATTTATTTCATGAATGAGGGGAAAGAAGCAGAGCAAGAGCTCTTGCATATGCTGTGTAGTGGTAACCAAACCAAGGCTTCAGAAGGCATGCTTCTTACCTGCTAAGCCATATGAGAGTGGTATAATGTATGGGAAAGAACCTTAAAACATAAACAATAAAGTGCTAAATAATTTACCAAAGGAAGCTATAGGTCATATTTGAACATCCAAAGAGTCTTCTTAGGCATCTCAAGCATGAACTTTACACACCTCAGTAATGAAAATGGAGTCAAGAAAGGAGTGAAGATGAGCTAAGAAATGTAATTAAATCTCCTGGAAGAAAAATGCAGGGGGTATGAAGAAATAATAGAAGACTGGGAACAGGAGTTTCATGGGGAGAGAAATTGGTAAGTAAGGTAGTAACAATCTTGCAAAAGTCTTGGGTCACATAATTACTATAAGTTAGCAATTATTTATTATGTATTTATCATTAAGTGATTTTTCTAGAGAACATGCTCTGAAACAAGTCCCATTGTCTTCTTAAACCCTAAGACAACAGAAATCTCCCACTTCCTCTATAGAGCCTATGTTTCTCCCAATCCTGGAACCTCTGGGGCGGGGCTCACTTCCCTGCATGCTTCTCTCGTCAGACCAAACGATATTGCATCTGCTGATTTCAACCTAATCAGTGCAACAAGTACCATCTCAGCATGCTTCACCTCAGACTGTGTACAGAGACATCAGGCATGGATTGCCAACCCTTCACTCTCATCACTCGGGTGAGATCTTTCCTTTCATGGTAGTCTCTAATTCCATTCCAGGAGGTTCACTTCCTGACAAAGTCCCAAACCCTAGATAAGGCCAGGTCCCATAAGATACATCTCACATGTATCTATAAATTAGGGCAAAATATATACCTGAAAGAAAAAATACACAATAGTCTTTAGTGGGTCAGTATCAAGTTCAAAATGAAATAGTGTCCACTTAGACTTATATTCCCTCCTCACCTACTTCCTACTACAGTTCTCTCACTCACTACAAAGCTAACCTTAGCAAAGCAAGAACTGAAAAAGCTGAATAAGGGCAAGAGACTGGCATACTTTAACGATGACTCTTTAGTCACTATCAGGCCATTCCACCAGCTGGGCCCTAATCGGAGAAGTCCTGAGATTCCCAAACAGACTTGATGGGCCTAGACCTCAAATAAATCCCTCTCTCCATTGTTACCAGTCACTTCTATCAGGAACAACAAAATAGACCCCTTTGTGGGTCCACATAGGACCTTGCCCTCAACCTGGATCAACAATGGTAAAGAATGTTCCATCCTCTGAAGGTAGGATAGACAACATACTCTATGCTATATCTGTGGAATATGGGTCCTGATATTGAGGAAGCTTGGAATGTTCCTACTTATGACCACAGAATGTGAGCTCAGATCTAGAGGGATGTAGAGGTCAAACAGGCTCCTAAGCTAATTATGGGTCCCAGATCACATCAAATTGATGGGGTTTACAGTAATATTTATACCCCTTTCCCATCCATATTAGGGAGCTACTTTCTTCCCTGATCCATCTTTTTGGTCCTTTTCCCAGCCATAACATCATCTCCTCAGACAATAATTAGGAATCACCTGCATATCAGATTTTAGGCTCAGGCAAAAACAACAACAAAAAACACTAGTATACAGGCCCTTTGAAATATAACTACAATATGCCTACTAGCTATCTACAAAATGGAGGACCCTCCAACGGTTCACCTGCTCTATTCTAGCCTTTAGGTCCGTAATTGTCCAACAGTTTGTTTGACTTTGTATATTAACTCTCTTTTCAGCCACCAGGTTCCAGATGCTAACGGGATGTGACCAGACTTCCCTGGACAGACAACCCCACCAATGTGCCTTGGAGCTCAGCTTCCCCAGAGCCCTTCCCCACTAGGGAAAGAGAGAGACAGGATGGGAGTATGGATCGACCTGTCAACCCCCATGTTCAGCAGGGAAGCAATTATAGAGCCAGACCTTCAACCTTCTGCATCCCACAATGATCTTGGGTCCATACTCCCAGAAGGTTAAAGTAGTAAAGCTATCAGGGGAGGGATTGGTATAGGGAGGTCTGGTGGTAGGAACTGTGCAAAGCTGTACCTCTCTTATCCTATGGTTTTGTCAATGTTTCCTTTTTATAAAAAAACAAAACAAATCAAAAAACTTAAAAAATAAAAGAACACTGGGAACAGGAGTTTCATGGGGGTTAATTGGTAAGTAAGGTAGTAACAATCTTGCAAAAGTCTTGGGTCACATAATTACTATAAGTTAGCATTTATTTTGTATTTACTATTAAGTGATTTTTCTAGAGAACAGGACGTGGAACAAGTCCCATTGTTTACTCTTAAGTGGAGTGAAACCTCTGTAGAGGTAGAAAAATAAAAATGACCTTAATTTTAAAGAGTTGGCATTAACATACTACCACAATCCATGTAAGTAGAGAAGAAAGTACTTTGACTCAATATTCCTTGAGAAAATGGTTCCTGCGACAAGGATGCACAAATGTCAACACAGTTTAGAAAGCAAACTGGGGTATCCTAAAACAGAGAAGACATAGACTTAAACAAGAATGATACATAAATTAAACATAATCTTTAAACCAAAGAAATAGATCATAAAGAATATAATGGAGTTAATTTTAAATCAAATTAAAGATTTTAGAAAGAAATGGGTCTGTGAGAGTTTGGATGTCTGTCTAAAAAGGTGTATAGATTATGAGACTAATGTAGGTATCTCATTAGCTTCTCCTGAGAGTAGAATGGATGGCAATTTAAATAAAGCACAAAAAAAGTGGAGAAAAACACAATGATGTATATATGGTTTTAGCACTTGGGATGTCAGGATAAATGTAGATTTTATATCTTTGTAATTGAGAGACTTATGGTACTATTAATAGGGAAAAGGGTGGAGAAGTGTATCTTATTTTAAAATCTGTTGAGAAATTTTAGTTCTGAAAGAATGATTCTTATTTATAAATACTTACATTATCACTAATATGATTTTACGGGTGTGTAATTGCTGCTCTAGTATACAGAATTAATTCAATTTTAAAATAAAAAAATAATGCCATTTTTGGCCAACGTAGTAGTAATACTGAACTAGAGCTAGAAATACAGCTTGAATGTCTGTTACATACTCCTAAATATCAGATTATAAAAGGTTTTTAAGTTAAATATAGAATAAATTATATAAAAGTCTAAACCTGTATGATAGAACAACTTTCTATTTACCTATAAATATAATTTAATAATTACATTTTGGAATTCTATTATAGCTGTGAAAAGTGAATTTTATTTATTTTTTTAAAATTTTTTAAATTAATTAATTTATTTATTCCCTTTTGTTGCCCTTGTTGTTTTATTGTTGTAGTTATTATTGTTGTTACTGATATTATTGATGGATAGGACAGAGAGAAATAGGAGTGGAAGACAGAGAGAGGGAGAGAAAGATAGACACCTGCAGACCTGTTTCACTACCTGTGAAGCGACTCCCCTGCAGGTGGGGAGCCAGGGTCTCAAACCGGGATCCTTATGCCGGTCCTTGTGCTTTGTGCCACGTGCGCTATCGCTGGACTCCCTGAAAAGTAAATTTTAATATAGTAAATAAGTAAATTTTAGTAAATAAGTAATATAGTAAAAAAGTAAATTTTAATATATGTTGTCAAAATAATCATCATTAGATTATAACTGTACTTAACTAAAGAAACCATAAATATTGTCTACCTGCTCTCTCTGCAAACCTCAGACTTATATGATAATCAGTAATTTTTATTTTATTTTTTTATTATCTTTATTTGTTGGATAGAGACAGCCAGAAATCAAGAGGGTGATAAAGACAGAGAGATACCTGCAGCACTGCTTCAACATTGGCAATGCTTTCCCCCTGCAGGTGGGAACTGTGGGCTTGAACCCGGGTTCTTGTGCATTGTAACACATGTGCTCAACCAGGTGTGCCCCCACCCAGCCCCACATAATCTGTAATTTTTATTACTGCATTGTTAGGAACTTAAAACTACTCATCCTTCCCCTATAATATCCTGCTTATAACTAATTCAAACAACCACTTTCCATTGCTACTGATTAAGTGTTGAGAAATTTGGGTGATATTGATTATTACTACTAGATTATGAACTAAGAAATATAGATATATTCATATTTCTTTCTTTTGACAAGAAAACAAATTATTTGAATTTAATACTTAGCTTACTTAATTCATTCATTTCTGAATTGACTTATGAAAAATATAGTAACTTCATTTCTGATAATTTGTAGTCACTTGATGGCCTATTTTATTCCTTTCTATGTCAGGTATCAGTAAACTTCCTGGGTAAATGAATGTCTAAGGTAACTAAAGCTAATCTCTCAAGCCTCTTTATTTTAATCACTTGTGATAAACATCTTTCCAAAATTGTGTTACATACTTTTTGTAGATAAGAGAATAGACTTGAATCAGTTTGACCATTTCATGATGACTCAGGTTCATTATAACAAGCATTAATCATTGTACTTTACTGCAAAACAATGTAAACTGTAGGGGGCTCTGAATTAGAATGGTTGGCATCTAATATTTAATGGACTCAAACTGCTGCGATTTTCCAGCTAGTCTTCTGTTCTCATCTGTTCTTCTGTCATCTTTCATTAGAAGTTGCTAAGGAAACCAGACAACTACATTTGTTGAAATAGTAATCTTACTATTACTAACACCAAATCAGTGCATTTTTGCATGTGTTCTCACCAGTAACATACTGTATAGAGCATTGTCAGTAGGCATATTTTCAGTTCCCAGCTTCTTATGCGAATTTCTAAAATCATATACATTTAAAAGCTATATCAAGATATGTGAGTTGGGTAGTAGAGCAGCAGGTTAAGCGCAAATGACACAAAGTGTCGGGCTAGTTCTCGGGAGAGAGAGATGACCCAGGAACCAAGACTGAGGTGGCAAGGCATTCAAATGTTGCCAACACCCCAGAGTCGGGTGGGAGCATACCTGGTTAAGCCACGTGGCGCCAACCTCAATGGCCTGCGTCTGCCTCTCAGTCTGCACGCCTGCCCTCCACCAGGTTGGGACACAGAAGCAACAAAAGGGCAGAAACAGAAGTGGTTTGACAATACCATACATGGTTAGGGGAGGGGTGGAGAAAGGGGCGAGGAATGGTATGAACCTCCCCAGCAACTGTTGCTAGGGGTTCAACTCCTAGCTTTTGCAATACCCTGTGGGGATTTAGGAAGGAGACCTTTAGTCATTTGTAAGACAAAGCTGAAGATTGATATGTAGATAATAAAGGGACAGACCATAGTAGCATGGAATGTAGGGAGGAGCAGGCTTACCAAGGCTGTTGGCCAGGCGGGAAGATGCATTTTGTGGGGAAGGGAAGACTTACATGGCAGCCAACCTTTTGAGGTTTATGTGTTGTCCCCCCTTTTTGCTCAACCCCTCCGCAGAGAGAGAGAGAGACTTACCAAGTGAACTCACCTCTCAGGTTAAGCTCTTCCAGGCTCCACCACCTCTTCACAACCTCTCTGCAGCAAAGCACAAGGACCAGCCTGAGGATCCCAGTTTGAGCCCCTGGCTTCCCACCTGCAGAGGAGTTGCTTCACAAGCAGTGAAGCAGGTCTGCAGGTGTCTCTCTTTCTCTCTCCCTCTCTGTCTACCCCTCTTCTCTCCATTTCTCTCTGTCCTATCCAATAAGGATGACATCAATAACAACAATAATAACTACATCAATTAAAAAGTTGGAAAAATATAAAAAAAGAATAAAGTGTTTTAAAAAAGTTATATCAAGATATTTAATTAAGGGAATTTTTACATAACTCAAATGTGAAATATTTTAATTCTTGTCATGGACATTGATATACTCTGTATCACTAAACAATGATGCACTGCTTTCCTGAAAAATGATATGGGAGAGAGTGTGTGTGTGTGTGTGTGTTTGTCTGTGTAAAAATATCTTTGCCTTGGAGGTCAACCTACTTATTCTGACTTCACACTCCACAGTACTATTTATTCCCTTTAAACTAATGTGACATTTCTTCAGAATAAACATGTTCATTAATTTCCCAGTGTTAGTTTTGTTATCAATGACTTTTCAGGTCTCTCCTGCTAAAGTGCCCATATACTTTAGATAACATTTCCTCTCACTTAATTTAATTTTCCTAAAATTTTCAAACCCAGGATTTAGAGCTTAATCTCTTAATTCAAAGATTCTTAATCTTTGAAATAAATATGAATTTCTTCATCTCCTAATTTGGGGGCCAATAAGAATCTGGATGTTGCCTGACTACTCCCACTTTTGTTTCCTGTTGATTACTCAGTTTTTCCTGCTTTGTTTCTTGCCACCAATTTGAAGATGCTACTATTTCATCCTGACATCCCTGAGCATATAACCTCACCAGTGTGTCTTGGAACCTCACAGCTTCAGAGCTCGGCCCCACTAGGGAAAGATAGAGGCTAGGAGTATGGGTCAACCTGCCAATGCACATGTCCAACAGAGAAGCAGTTACAGAAGCCAGTACTCCCACCTTCTGCACCTCAAAAATGATTTTGATCCATAGTTACACAGGGGGAGAAATGATAGAGGGAAGATGACCAGAGAGCTCTGAAGTTCAACTCCATCAGGAACCGGAGAGAGAAGAGGAAAATGGGAAGGACATTTGGATGTAGTAATGGGGATATGTGTGACTTAGAAAGGAAGAGAAGGCAGTATCACAGAGAAAATGGATATATATGTTGGGCAGAGGGTGGCATAATGGTTATGCAAGCAGACTTTCATGTCTGAGGCTCCAGAGTCCCAGGTTCAATCCCCCGCACCACAATAAGCCAGAGCTGAATAGTGCTCTTGTAAAAAGAAAAAAAAGAAAGAAAGGAAGAAATAATAGTCAATCCATATCTGTAACCTTGGAGAACTACTTCAGTTTCCAATGGAGGGAAGAGGGTCACAGAATTATGGTGGTGAAAATGGTATGGTATTGTACCCCTATTATCTCATAATTTTGTAAATCAATATTAAATCACTAATAAAACAGAGAATCTAAATGTTGGTAAATGCGAGGTGCAAACTGTCTTTATCTTATTAACTTTTCTGTAGTACTTAGTAGAAATTCTTGGGATCTACTTTTATTCCTTGGATTCTAGGCTACCACTGTATTTTATTTTCTTGCAATTGTATAAATTATTACAACTAAGGGCTATCTTCTTTTCTCTTTCAGATTTTGAAATATTGGGATATCTTATAGCTCTTACTTTGGAACTTTGCTCTGTTTATACTGGATCCCTGATGTCCTTATTAATGTTAAACGTTTCAGTATTCCTTATATAATGATGACCACTAAACTTGAATCTCAAGTCTTACTTCTAATCTGAATATCAACTTCTTATTTGTCATCTCTGCTTGGATGTCTAAAATGTACTTATTTTTTATTTATAAATTTTTCATTATTTTTATTTGTTTATTGGATAGAGACAGCCAGAAATGAAGAGGGAAGTGGGGGATAGAGAAGGGGGAGAGATAGAGAGACACCTGCAGCACTGCTTCACCACTTGCAAAGCCTTCCCTCTATAGGTGGGGAGCAGGGGCTTGAACCCGGGTCCTTGTGCACTATAACATGTGAGCTCAACCAGATGCACCAACACCCAGCCCCTAAAAGTATTTTTTTTAAGTGTATTTCTAAACTTATTAAGTCTTACAGCAGATTGCTGTCCTTTTCTTGTTTACATGGCTCCTCTGTCCTCTTCATTTTAGGAAATAACCTTGTTTATTCAGGTCCACTGACAAAAAGTTAAAAAAATGTATTCTTTCTTTCTTCTTTTTTTTCCATGATCCAAAGCCAGTGTTACTACAAATTCAGTGAGCCTCTAACTTAAAAATGTAAGTGTACTCTAACCAGCAAGAGCTCCTGGTCCAAACTACTGTATGTAAAAAAAAATATTTATAATTGCCTGAGCTTCAGCTCTCCTAAAGAAAGAGAATGACAAAAAGGAGAAACGTGTCACAACTCCAAAACTTTCCCCCAATGTGGTAAGTGCCAGACTTGAACATGGGTTGTGTACGTGACAAAGTAGGCACACTATTCAAGTGAATTTCTTGCCAACTCTCTGTTGTACCTTACTGACAAGCCACTGAATTTGCGTCTTTTCTGGTTTCAATGCTTCTCTAGCCTTCCAGAGTACAGCTGTCACCTCAGAAGCCAAATTATTGATTGTGTCATGAACATCTTTCTCTCTTTGCCTTTCTATGGTGTTTATTTGTTTTTTAGTTGAAAAAAAATCAAGAAAACCTGGCACGGCTACATGCTATTATTTGGTTGTGCTGTTTAATTAATTTTCATCTCATTTCTTTTTTTTTTTTGTATTTATTTTCCCTTTTGTTGCCCTTGTTGTTTTTTATTGTTATTGTAGTTATTATTGATGTCGTCATTGTTAGATAGGACAGAGAGAAATGGAGAGAGGAGGGGAAGACAGAGAGGGTGAGAGAAAGATAAACACCTGCAGACTAGCTTCACCACCTGTGAAGCGGCTCCCCTGCAGGTGGGGAGTGAGGGGGCTGGAACCAGGATCTTTCTTCAGGTCCTTGTGCTTCGCTTCCCTGCATCTCATTTCTTATCATGCATTGGTCTCACTCCATGATGCAGATGCACTGGGCTCCTAGTGGTTCATGAGACAAATCCAGTGAGGCTTTTGTGTTTGATGCTCTTTCTTCTACCTCAACTGTTGTTTATTAAATGTCTTTAGTTTCCTTTGTTACAACTTTGTGCGCAAGGTCATTTTGTCAAAGTGTTCTTTCCTGACCATACTAGTATTTCGTCAGACTCTTAAATTTGTTCATTTTGTCTAAGTGTATATGCACATCCCTAAGTAGAAGGCAAACCTCTGAGAACAAGAGCTTCAATTGTTTTCTTTGTTGTTTTATCTCTAACCTCTGACATGATGCTTGATATTTAACAATTCTTATAGATATATTTGGTAGTAATAGGTGAATTATTAATGTACTTTTGGTCTACCAATTACTTATTATGTTGTCATTGAGAAATATTTTTGCTCTAATCTAGCAATAATTCTTTTGGGTTTGTACTATTTACTCTTTAATGTTTACTCTAATCACACACAGAGACTAAATCAATTTGTTCTGTCCTGAGGATAATTCTATGACTAACCTATAGTGCATGATCTTTATGACAACTACTTTCTCTGAAGCTCTGGAGCCTTTTATTGCCTTATATTTGGTTTGTGGTTTTGGTTGAAACTGACTGTGGTTACCTAGAGTCTGACTGCCAGTTAGGTAGGAATTATTTTATGGATGTTATTTCTTAAAATACTAGAAGTTTGTGAGTAAAGACATGTTCAGAAAATTATGCTTGATGCATGTTGGGATTTTATCTAAGCTTCTCAGCATGACTGAGTCAAAAAAACAATTTAACTTTCTCTCATGTTAACAATTTACTTATATAACAGTGAAGCGGTATTGAAATAAATTAGAAATAAATGTATGTGAGTATGAATGGCGAAATGTACAAAAATGTGCTTTTTCATAGGCCCTATTTGGGAAGACAAGGACTAGACATTTATGTTGATGAATGACAAAATTACATGAATGGAACTCAATAAAAATAAATGCAATCAATACATAGTATTGTAATACCAGTTCCACTACATCACAGTATGTTATAGGAATGACCTAATATATTAAAATCTATTTTCTCTTAAAATTTTCAGATATTAGATGACATTCAAAGTAAGTGTTTCATAGATTTAAATGTAACTATTGTCTAAGAAAACAGCTATGTAAATATATTTAGAAATGTCAATGGTTCACCCAGTAGAGCACACACATTGCCATGCAGGAGTACCTGGGTTCAAACCCTGGGTCCTACAAGGAGGAAGCTTTAGGAGTGCTGGAGTAGTTATGCAAGAGTGATGGATTGCAATACTTTACCCAACATCCCCTCCATTAAAATAAAATGTAATATTAATATATCTGTGTAGTCAAATTGCCTATTTTGGGTAGTTTTTCATAGTACAAAATCAACTAAAAGTCATCATAAGAGTTTAAAGTCAAATATAATAATAGAAGATCTTGCAGATAGCTCATCTGGGAGAGTGCCTGTTTTACCAGACACATTCCCAAATTTTAGCCTGGTCCGAAATCACACAGGGGGGAAGTATAGTAACATCTTTTCCTGTTTCACTATTTATCCCTTTTACACTATTTTTTCCATGAAAAAGTCTGCATGGAACACTAAATTCCCAGTGACACTTATTTATTGGATAGAGACAGAGAGAAACTGAGGGATAAAGAAGGAGTAGGGAGAAAGATATCTGCATAACTAACTGCTTTACTACTAATGAACCTTTCCCCATTGCAGGTGATAACTGGAGGCTTGAACCTGAGTCCTTTTGTTTGGTCACCATTGTGCTGAACTAACTGCACTGCCACATGGGTCTCTTGCTTTTTATTTTGTAAGCAGAATTCCACTGATTTCAAGCCAGCCATTGCAAGATGAAAAATTTCCTTCTCTTCTTTGTGATCAGATGTGACCGTGTGTCTAAGTTTTTGTCTGGAAAATGAGTAGAAGAGATTTGTGAGATGTTTGGGACTTTTGCCTATAAAATGTTGGATTGTGAACTTTCCTTTACCCTTTTTCCAATTGCAACTTGCTGGAGTATGGGTGTGTTTCCAGTTAGCTAGGTTTAATCATGCAGACAAGAGGTTATTTATTTATTTATTTATTTATTGTTGTAGTTATTATTGTTGATGATGTCATTGTTGGATAGGGCAGAAAGAAATGGAGAGAGAAGGGGAAGACAGGAAGAGGCAGAGCCAAGATGGCTACTGGAATGTAGCAGCACCAGTGGGCTCTGACATCAACTGCTAGAAAGCCTTGAAATCCTGGCCTTCAGCGGGACAAGCAAGGAGGCATCCTAAAGGTAGATCAGGGAGGTGATTATAATTCAATTTGGGTTAAAAATTAGAGCAAAAAGAAAGGAAATTTCTTGATATTTCTCTCAGCCCCCCTCTCGCCATAACCAGACCCTGGGGTAGGGAGCTGCTGCTAGCAGGCTCCTCCTAGAGCTCCTTTCTTTACCAAGATTCCTGGCCCACCGGGGTGCCATTAAACCCTGCTTCCAAATTTCTAGGCTATTTCTGTTGTTCCTCTGAGTAAGGGACTTAGACCCATTCAAGTGACAATTAGCTAATCAAGCAAGCCTCACCCAGCCTGTGAAATACTGTTTGAAAGTTTTTTTTTTTCATGTTTGTTTTGTATTGTGTTTTCTTTCTCAATCAGTTGTCTAGATGAAATGTACATAGAGCTGTCCAAGCTGTAGACCCACTGCTTGGGCTTTTTACTCTCTTCTATTTTACAAATAGTATTATATATACACGCATATCCCTTCCCCGCCTCAGGTGACCAAAATTAACTCTTACTATACTTTCCATTGCTAGACAACAAGAATTATCACCCACTGTGAGAGAAACTTGTCTCACTTTTCATACCTCCTCTATACACTATCGCCCTTCTCCCAACTCCAAGCCAATTAAAAACAAAAATATATATATACAACTCTCCTTTCACTGCTTTTTTTTTTTCTGTTTCCTTCTTTTTTTCTTTTCTCTATTTTCTTCCCCTGTCTTCCTTTCTCCGTTTCTCCTCCCTCTACCTTCTGAATTCACTGATAATTATTTGTGAACTATTTCAGGGAAGAAAACTGACTCAGAGTGGACTCTCTTTGTGTGTGTCTCTGCTCTACTGCCCCTTCCCGTCTTGCTACACCTAGAATCTACAGTGGACAGTAGATTTGCATAATTGTCTATTCCTGCTATCCCTTTTTTCCTTTCTCTTTCTTTTTCATTTAGATTTGGTTGCTATTTTTTCTTGAACTGGAGACATTGTGGAACTAACTGTTATTGGTTAAACTGCTTCAGTCATTGATTTAGTTAATATTATAATTTCTGAGGGTAGTGATTGCATTTGTCATAAAGGTATTTAGTATAGTGTGGCTTGTACATAAAACAAAGCAGCTGAGGAACAACAGAACATAAAAATAAAAAACACATTAAAATGGGTAGATCATGAGCAAATAAAACTGTTAATACAATGATTGAAGACAAGAGCCTAGAAGAAACTACAGATCAGCCAGAAGTAACCATAGATAAGAAAAGCATGCAAGCAATAATAAATTTATTAATCACAGAAATGAAAACAAGTTTGGAGGAAAGGAATATCAGTATTAGGGAAACAACAGATGAGACCCTCAAGGAAAATAATAACTACCTTGAGGCAATTAGAGAACTGAAAGATGAAATAGCTGTAATGAAGAAAGCAGCTGAGGGAAGGGAAAGCAGACTAGTAAAAGCAGAAAACAGAATTAGCCAGACAGAGGATGAGCTAGGTAAAACTAAGAAAGAGGTGAAAGAGCTCAAAAAGAGACTGAGAGACACTGAAAACAACAGCAGAGACATTAGGGATGTTCTCAAAAGAAGTAACATTTGTATAACTGCCCTGCCAGAGGAAGAAAGAGAGGAAGGGGAAGCAAACATTTTAGAGGAAATCATAGAAGAAAACTTCTCAGACCTGAACAACAGAAAGGACATTAAGATCCAAGAGGTGCAGAGAGTCCAAACAGAATCAACCCAGACCTGAAGACACCAAGACACATCATAGTTACAATGAAAAGAAATAAGGATAAAGAAAGGATCCTAAAGGATGCAAGTGAAAAACAAAAAATCACATACAGGGGAAAACCTATAAGACTATCAGCAGACTTCTCTACCCAAACTCTAAAGGCCAGAAGAGAATGGAAAGATATCTATCGAGCCCTGAATAAAAAAGGCTTTCAACTAAGGATAATATATCCTGCTAGACTTTCATTCAAACTATATGGAGTCATCAAAACCTTCTCAGAAAAACAACAGTTAAAGGAAGCAACTATCACCAAACCAGCCCTGAAAGAGGTTCTAAAAGACCGCTTATAAACAAGTACATCACTATAATACTTGCAACATATCAAATAAAAACTTGTTGAACAATGGCACTACAACACATTAAATCCGTAATATCAGTAAATGTCAATGGCTTAAACTCACCCATCAAAAGGCAGAGTGGGAGTATGGATGAGAAAACATAACCCAACCATATGCTGTTTGCAAGAATCCCACTTGACCCAACAAGATAAACACAGACTTAAAGTGAAAGGATGGAAAACTATCCTACAGCCTAATGGACCACAAAAAAAGGGCAGGAACAGCCATTCTCATCTCTCACACAATAGATTTTAAAATAAATAAAGTAATAAAAGATAGGCAAGGTCATCACATAATGATTAAAGGATCAATCAGCCAAGAAGATATAACAATTATTAACATCTATGCACCCAATGAGGGACCATCTAAATACATCAAACACCTTCTCAAAGAACTTCAAAAATACAATAATTGAGGGAGACTTTAACACCCTACTCTCACACTTAGACAGAACAACAAAACACAGAATCAACAAAGAAACAAGAGAATTAAATGAAGAGATGGATAGACTAGACCTCTTGGACATTTTCAGAGCTCTTCAACCCCCAAAACTGGAATACACATTCTTTTAAAATCCACACAACACATAATTAACGATAGACCACATGTTAGGCCACAAAGACAGCATCAATAAATTAAAGAAAATTGAAATTATCCCAAGTAACTTCTCAGACCACAGTGGAGTAAAACTAACATTTAATAACAAACAGAAAATTATTAAAAGTCACATAATTTGGAAACTAAACAACATACTGCTTAAGAACCACTGGGTCAGAGAGACATTCAAGCAGGAAATTCAAATGTTCCTGGAAACAAATGAAAATGAAGACACAACCTATCAAAATATTTGGGACACAGCTAAAGCAGTACTGAGAGGGAAACTCAGAGCCATACAATCACATATTAAACAACAAGAAAAAACCCAAATAAACAACCTTACTGCACACCTCAAGGACTTAGAGGAAGAGGAACAAAGGAACCCTAAAGCAACCAGAAGGACAAAAATCACTAAAATTAGAGCAGAAATAAACATCAAAAATAAGAGAACCATACAGAAGATCAATGAAGCCAAATGTTGGTTCTTTGAAAGATTAAACAAGATTGACAAACCCCTAGCCAGACTCACTATAGAAAAAATAGAGAAGACTCAAATTCATAGAATTGTAAATGATAGAGGAGACATCACAACTGACACCACAGAAATCCAGAAAATCATGCGAGACTTCTATGAAGAACTATACGCCACCAAGCTAGAGAATCTGGAAGATATGGAACAATTCCTAGAAGCATATGCCCTTCCAAAACTGAACCAAGAAGAACTACAAAACCTAAATGCACCAATCACAGACAAAGAAATCGAAACTGTAATTAAGAATCTCCCCAACAACAAAAGTCCTGGACCAGATGGCTTCACAAACGAATTCTACAAAGCCTTCAGGAAACAGTTAATACCCATACTCCTAAAGCTTTTCCATAAGATCGAAGAAACAGGGACAGTCCCTTCCACTTTCTATGAAGCCAACATCACGCTGATACCCAAAGCAGATAGAGACACAACAAAAAAGGAAAACTACAGACCAGTATCTCTGATGAACATAGATGCCAAAATATTAAACAAGATCTTAGCCAACTGGATACAACAGCACATCAAAAAGACTGTTCATCACGACCAAGTGGGATTCATCCCAGGAATGCAAGGCTGGTTCAACATACGTAGTCAATCAATGTCATTCACCACATCAATAAAAGAAAAGCCAAAAAACACATGATTATCTCAATAGATGCAGAGAAAGCCTTTGACAAAATCCAATACACATTCATGCTCAAAACTCTACAAAAAATGGGAATAGATGGGAAATTCCTAAAGATAGTGGAATCCATATATAGCAAACCACAGCCAAAATCATACTTAATGGACAGAAGTTGAAAGCATTTCCCCTCAGATCAGGGACTAGAGAGGGCTGCCCACTATCATCATTACTCTTCAACATAGTATTGGAATTTCTTGCCATAGCAATCAGGAAAGAGAAGGAAATCAAAGGAATACAGATTGGAAGGGAAGAAGTCAAACTCACTATTTGCAGATGACATTATAGTATACATAGAAAAACCTAAAGAATCCAGTAGAAAACTACTGGAAGTTATTAGGCAATATAGCAAGGTATCAGGCTACAAAATCAATGTACAAGAATCAGTGGCATTTCTCTATGCAAACACTAAAACTGAAGAAGAAGACATCAAGAAATCACTCCCATTCACTGTTGCAACAAAATCAACAAAATACCTAGGAGTAAAGATGACCAAAGAAGTGAAAGACTTGTATACTGAAAACTATGAGTCACTCTTCAGGGAAATAGAAACTGATACCAAGAACTGGAAAGACATCCCATTCTCATGGATTGGAAGAATAAATATCATCAAAATGAATATTCTCCCCAGAGCCATATACAAATTTAATGCAATTCCCATTAAAGGTCCACCAAGCTTCTTTAAGAGAATAGAACAAACACTACAATCATTTATCTGGAACCTGAAAACACCTAGAATTACCAAAACAATCTTGAGGAAAAGAAACAGAAATGGAGGCATGACACTCCCATATCTCAAACTATATTATAAAGCCATCATCATCAAAAAAGCATGGTATTGGAACAAAAATATGCACATTGACCAGTGGAACAGAATTAAAAGCCCAGAAATAAATCCCCACACCTATGGATATCTAATCTTTGATAAGGGGGCCCAAAGCATTAAATGGAAGAAGGAGGCTCTCTTTAATAAATGGTGCTGGGAAAACTGGGTAATAACATGCAGAAGAATGAAATTGAACCACCTTATCTCACCAGAAACAAAAATCAACTCCAAATGGATCAAAGACCTGGATGTCAGACCTGAAACTATCAAATACTTAGAGGAAAACATTGGTGAAACACTTTCCCACCTAAATCTCAAGGACATCTTTGATGAAACAAACCCAATTGCGAGGAAGACTAAAGCAGAAACAAACCAATGGGACTACATCAAATTGAAAAGCTTCTGCACAGCCAAAGAAACTATTAAACAAATAAAGAGATGCTTCACAGAATGGGAGAAGATCTTCACATGCCAAACATTAGACAAGAGACTAATCACCAAAATATACAGAGAGCTCAGCAAACTTAGCACCAAAAAAGCAAATGACCCCATCCAAAAATGGGCAGAGGATATGAACAAAACATTCACTTCAGAGGAGATCCAAAAGGCTAACAAACATATGAAAAACTGTTCCAGGTCACTGATTGTCAGAGAGATGCAAATAAAGACATCATTGCGATACCACCTGAATCCTTTGAGAATGGCATACATCAAAAAGGACAGCAGCAACAAATGTTGGAGAGGCTGTGGGGACAGAGGAATCCTTCAACACTGCTGGTGGGAATGTAAATTGGTCCATCCTCTCTGGACAGCAGTCTGGAGAACTCTCACAAGGCTAGACATAGACCTTCCTTATGACACAGTAATTCCTTTCCTGGGGATATACCCCAAGGATTCCATAATGCCCAGACAAAAAGATGTGTGTACATCTATGTTCATAGCAGCACAATTCATAATAGTTAAAACCTGGAAGGAACCCAGGTGCCCAACAGCAGATGAGTGGCTGAGAAAGCTGTGGTACATATACACAATGGAATACTATGTAGCTATTAAGAAAAATGAGCCCACCTTATCTGACCCATCTTGGACAGAGCTAGAAGGAATTATGTTAAGTCAGCTAAGTCAGAAAGATAAAGATGAGTATGGGATGTCCCCACTCATCAACAGAAGTTGAGAAAGAAGAACAGAAAGGGAAATTAAAAGCAGGATCTTATTAAATCAAGAGCAGGGCACCAATGTAAAAACACTGTGGAGAAGGGGAGGGTGGCCATTGGGCTTCTCAGCACGGCGGAGGGTGGGGGGCGGGGGTGGGTGGTGGAGATGGGACACAGTCTTTTGGTGGTGAGAGTGGTGTTTATGTACAATCCTATTAAAGTGTAAACATTATATAAACCACTATTTAATTAATATGAGAGGCAAAAAACTGATGATATGTCTAGAACTTCTTAAAACACAGACTGAGTCTTTTTAATACATAGGCTGTCTTTGATATGTTCTCTCCCAAAAGCCTAGACCAGGGAGAACAGAAGCAACCGACAGCACAGCTATATACCAGATGCTGGGTACTATACCCCAAACCCTAACAAAGGGACTTTCCAAAGTTAACCCTCTCACCAAATAATGTGATGATAACAATAACTATCCATTGTCTTCTTGAACCCTAAGACATCAGGAACCTCACATTTCCACTATAGAGCCTATATTTCCCCCATTCCTGGAACTTTAGAGTGGGGCCCACTTTTCTGCATGCTGCTCTCAATTCAAATCAAATAATATTGCATCCGTGGATCACAACCTAATCAACACAACGAGTGCCACCCCAGCATGCTTCACTTCAGACTGTGACCAGAGACTTCAGGTGTGGAATGACAACCCTTCAGCTTCATCACTCGGGTGAGACCTTTCCTTTCATAGTATTCTCTAATTCCATTCCAGGTGTTCCACTCCCCAATAAAGTCCCCAAACCTAGATATAGTCCACGTCCCCTGAGATAGAGCATAGGTTCACCTGTGCCCATAAACTAGGGGAAAAATATATACCTGAAAGCAGAAGTACACAAGAGCATGCAGGGAATACCATCAACACTTCATCTGCACTATTACAGTCTTAGGTCCATGATTGTTCAACAATTTGTTTGGCTTTGTATGTTAACTCTCTTTTCAGCCACCATGTTCTGGATGTCAGCTAGATGCTGACCAGACTTCCCTGGACAGACGACCCCATCAATGTGTACTGGAGCGCCACTGCCTCAGAGCCCCACCCTACTAGGGAAAGAGAGAGACAGACTGGGAGTATGGATCAACCAGTCAACACCCATGTTCAGTGGGGAAGCAATTTCAGAAGCCAGACCTTCCACCTTCTGCAACCCACAACGACCCTGGATCCATACTCCCAGAGAGATAGAGAATGGGAAGGCTATCAGGGGAAGGGGTGGGATATGGAGATCGGGTTATGGGAATTGTGTGGAATTGTACCCCTCTTATTCTATGGTTTTGTTAATGTCTCCTTTCTTAAATAAAAAAATAAAAGAAAAGAAAAGAAAAGAAAAGAAGGGGAAGACAAAGGGGGCGGAGAGAAAGATAGACACCTGCAGACCTGCTTCACAGCTTGTGAAGAGACTCCCCTGCAGGTGGAGAGCCAGTGTTTGGAACCAGAATCCTTCAACTGGCCCTTGCGCTTTGGGCCACATGTGCTTTTAAGCGCTGCACTACCGCCTGACTCCCACAAAAGAGGTTTCTAAGTAACAGATTGGAAGTGTGTTAGTTCAGTTCTCTGAAAAGCAAACACTAAGAGGAGATTCGTTATGCAAGAGATTTATTGGAGGACAGAGTTCTGAGGGGTAAAGAGATTCTGAAAGAAGGTGCTATTAGAAAAATTTCAGCCTTGCTGAAGTTGCTTTTTAGACAGACACATGCTCTGCAAAAAACGACTTGCACTAGCACCTCCATTGTGCACAGCTGTTAGGTGGGGATGTCCTGGGGTAAGTATGACGCCAGTGGTATTGGACGAAGAGAGTGACAACTGAAGATGTTGACCAACTATACCTCTTCCTGCAGGACATAAGAAGTGCGATTTCATGGACTCTAAGGACTGTGAATCCCTCGATTAACTATGGAGGCAGAGCTGATTTCTCACACCACAACACGTCCTTCTTTCTTGTTCAGATGAAATCAGTTTCTAGCACTTATCATTTTCATAATTATTTTATTAGTGATTTTGTAATAGTATAAGATTATAGAGGTATAATGTCAAACTGTTCCCACTACCAGTTATTTTAGGAAATTTTATTTATTTATATGTGAAACTATAGTTCATGCAGTTCTAGAATATTGTGGTCTTCCTGGAAACTGAAGGTGTGACTGCTGGGGGCCTCAAGCATGAAAGGCTGATGACCTATCACAAATTCTGTCTTCTTAAATCTAGTACATATTAAGGTTTCTTGTTACAGCAAAGTCCTATGTATTCCATAGACACATATCTAGTTTATTTCATTTGTTAAACAAAATAATTTATTGCCCTTATATAATTTAAATTGTCTAAGTTAGCTTTGCTCTTTCCAGAAAAGTAATTTGGCCCGATTTTGAGAAACAGATAATATTTAATACCATTGCATAAAATTTTCAAGTACATTTTTGCTTTTTGAAATCATTTTGGGGGCTAGTATTTTACAGTACAGTTTTCTATTACATGGGTATAATTTTTCATATTTCCACTATGGGTATCTGAAGAACACTTCCATCCCCAACATAGGTCATTTCTGAACATCATGCACCAGGACACCAACACCCTCTCCATCCATTCCCATCTCCTCCTTACTCAGAGTCTTTCATTTTGGTGCAATATAATGCTTATAAGATATAAGTCTTATCTTATGTTTTACTTTTTGGACCTTGTTAAGTTCTATCTATAAATGGTGTCATCTGGTATTTATTCGCTTTTTGGTTTATCTCATTTAACAGGATTCCTTCAAGTTCCATCCAAGATAACTCAAAAGAGGTGAATATATATATATATATTTGCCTCCAGGGTTAACGTTGTGGCTTGGTGCCTACACTATGTATCCATTGCTCCTGGTGGCCATATTTTCCGTTTTTGTTGTTGCTGCTGTTGTTGTTGGATAGGATAGAGTGAGAAATTGGGAGGGGAGGGGAAAATAGAGAAGAAGTGAGAAAGACACTTGAAGACTTGCTCCATTGCATGTGCAGTGACCCTCCCTTGCAGGTGGGGAGCCAGGGCTGGAACCTGGATCTTTGCAAAGGTCCCTGAATCGTGCACTTCCTACTATGTGCGCTTAGCCTGGTGCACCACTGATAAGCCCCCAGATATTATGAATTTAACAGCTGAATAATATTCCATTGTGTATATACAGCATAATTTTCTTAGCCATTTATTGGATATCTGAGCTGTTTCCAAGTTTGAGCTACTACAAATTATGCTGCTATAAATAAAGGTATATGGATGTTTGAAGGTAGCTGTTTTTGTTTCCTTTGGATAAATCCCCAAAAGAGAAATTGCTGGTTCATGGGTTAGGCTTATTCTCCAGACTATTTTCCACAAGGATGGGAACAATTTACATTCCCACAGTGTAGAAAGGATGCTTTCACCACACATCCTTGCCAACATTAGTTGTTTCTTTCCTTTATAATATCATTTCATTGACGTCTTTATTTGCCTTTTAGTGGCTTTGAGCATTTTCTCATTTAACTATTGGCCCCTGGATCTCTTAATTTTTGTGATTTTATTTAACTTACTAGAGATAGAAGGAGAGAAAGAAAACTAGATTATTGGGAGTATTGAACTTGAGACTTCATGCTTGAGAGTCCAATGGCTTCTTTATTAAATGGATCACATATCTAAATTTCTCCTTTGATAAAGATTCTGTCCATGACCTAGCTCCATTTTTTTTAAAAAAAAACTATATGTCCACATATTAAATATTGGGCTTAAGTCCCAGTCCTTGTACATGGCAACATTTGTGTTATCGTTTAGCCACCTGCCAGCTTTCTACAAAACATTCAAAACTTCAAATAAATTTCCAATACTTCAAATAAAAAAAGTACAGATTGAGGATTTAAACAATTTGTTGGACTGGCATAGTTTTGACTGGTTGGTTGACTTGACTTTGCAACGACCATCTCTTTATCTTTAAAGTTCAGACTCCTTTTTTTCTTTTAAAGCCTGCATTAACATAAATGGATAAGTTCTGAGCTGGATATAAGCCTTTTATTTTTAATTTACTAATTTATTATAGTAATGCAAAAATGAATAAATGGATTCAAATTCAAGACAGAGAAGAATAAATTCTGCTTCATACCAAACTGATGAATTTTCAAGTAAAGAGTTATGTGTAGAGCTATTGTTCAAAAGGTCAGAAGAAATTGAAAAATTGTCAAGACACATGTTAAAAATTTATTAGAATAATGATGAATTTCTCTCTTACCAGTGCTTATGAAAATGAAAACAGTATATTAATTTCCAAAGTTTTATATCAAATTAAAGTGGGTTGAATGAGTCAAATGATCTAATCAACATTTGCATGAATTTCACTATAAATTCTTTATGAAAGCTATAAGCTTCTTTAATTCTCCTAGGATTTATTTAAGAGGTGATTTTGCTTCTTTTTCTGATTTAAAACAAAATGACTTCTTCTCTCACAGTGTATTTTATGTAGTATTAAATATCTTTCAGGCTTTTATTTGAATACTATCCATAAAATGAATATTCCAAGTCACACAACTATAACAGGAATACCAACATAACTTTTTATTTACTTATCTGAAAGAAATTTTATGGTTTTATAATAAAATTGTGAATACAATGTATATTTGAGTTTTCATAAGGAACTAGCCTAAAACAAGGGTTATATCTATTTGCATGCTTGCAGGACTTATTACCTCACTAAGTTCTTATAGATACGTTACATCTTGGTTCACACTCACTGAACCTTTAAAAACACATCTTGTTAGAGAGACAGCGAATTTGCTTGATTACTATTTTTAAGGAAGATATACATTCGGTCAAAATGATTTATCAATTAAGGCAGTATCAACAGTGACTAGTCAAATTTGCTCAAAAATCCAATCTGTTCATGTAAACAATTGATGCAATTTCAACTATAAAACATTTTCACTTCAGCTTTTTAAAAATGTTTATTTATTCCCTTTTGTTACCCTTGTTTTTTATCGTTGTAGTTATTATTGTTGTTGTTATTGATATTGGACAGAGAGAAATGGAGACAGGAGGGGGAGACAGAGAGAGTAAGAGAAAGAAACTTGCAGACCTACTACACCGCCTGTGAAGGGACTCCCCTGCAGGTGGGGAGAAGGTGGCTGGAATTGGGATCCTGGTCCTTGGGCTTCACTCCACATGCACTTAACCCGCTGCACTACCACCCCACTTCCTTTGCTTCAAATTTTATAGTCATTTAGCGTACTGAATTTCTAAATTTTCATGAGTCCTAAATGTTACATTTTCAGGTAATGCTAACACAAAGCTCTTTCACTACATCAATATGTAATACAGTGGGAGATAATGGTCCAGAATTCTGCATATGTGTCCACGCATGTCAGTTGCCACTTTAAGCTTCCAACCAAATAAGGTATGTGGTAAAGGATTTTCTATTAAGAAGTTTTATTTTTTTGCCAAAATAAAAGAAGGAATCAATGCTGGAAGACTGAGATAATCAAACCATTAAAATAAAACTTGGTATCTTGAAAAGAATTACCCCTTTCACTGCTCATTTACTTCATGGTTTAATGATCTTAACTAAAACTGTAGTAAAATTTTTATTTAGTACTGATGAAATTTACTTATTTATTAAAATGTAGTCATCTGCAATCAAATTTTTTACTTTAGTCTCTATATTTGGAATCTGCTGATAGTTACTGGAAGCTGTTTGGGGATTGGAACACTCAGCACTATTGTATTTTGATCAATAATTAAATTTAGTGCTGACATGTATCTACTTTATGCAGCAGTCCCTGACAATCCCATCTTGCAAAATTAATCCTTTCCAATTTATTTAATAGAGGACACGGACAATAAAATAATTCTGATGAATACCAAACTAGGACTATTCTTAGTCAATATTACTTTATTATAAATTGGGTACACATACTCATTAGTAAATTAACTGTCAAATTTGAAAACAGCCTTTTTTTTGTTTAAAGGTAATTATTGGTACTGAAGACAAGAAGGCACTTAACCTTGCTGTACAGTTGTCCTTACCACAGTGGTTTTTTATTCCAGGCTATAACTAACCCATCAGAGCTGCAGAGGGAAAATAATTAGTGATATTAAATGGATGAAGTTTTAACTATTACAAAGCCATAGCTGTTTATACACAGAGAATAACTATAATGATAAATCTTTATAATTATTTAAAATCATAGCTTATTTTTGTGTTATTTTATTTATTGCCAGTGAAAAATCTTCTAACAAGAAAATTAATATTGGCGTAGAAAGAATTCTACTTAAGAAAAATGGACTAGAAGTAGCTGATTTTGTTTTTCATGAAAAATATTACAACCAGAATTGCTTCTGGTTTCCATGAGATTTGAAAATGTGTAAGTAACTTTAGAAAACTATTTTTTCAGGACTAATTTCAGTCCCGAAATTAGTGCAGCCTGGTATGTTCCTAGCTGTGACCACAGAATGTGAGCTCAGACCTACAGGGATGCAGAGGTTACACAGATTCCTGTGCTGAATATGGGCCCCAGATAAAATCGATGGGGTCTACAGTTAATAGTATTTATATACTTTTCCATATTTGGGAGCTACTCTCTTCCCTGATCCAGTTTTCTAGTCCTTTTTCCAACTATGACACCATCTCCCCAGAAAACCTGCATCCATCTGAATATTAGATGTCAGGCTCAGACAAAAACTGGTAAAATCATGGGCCCTTTGGAATATAGTTAAAATAGATCTACTAGCATTTTGCAAAACAGAGACCCTGAATCTTCACCTGCAGTATTCTTGCCTTTAGGCTTATGATTAGTCAACAATTTTTTCCTGTTTTATATCTTAGCTCTTTTTCAGCCACCAGGTTCCAGATGCTACCATGATGCCAACCGGACTCCCTGGGCAGACTACCCCACCAATGTGTCCTGGGATCCCACCTCCCCATATCCCTGCCCCACAAGGGGGAAACATAGGGTGGGATTATGAATTGACCTGCCAACACCCATGTTCATCAGGGAAGCAATTATAGAAGCCAGACCTCCCACTTATTATGGGTGCACCCCATAATAATCCTGGGTCCATATTCTCAGAGGGATAAAGAATAGGAAAGCTATTAAAGGAAGGGACTGGATACAGAGTTCTAGGGGTGAGAATTGTGTGGAAATGTATCCCTCTCATCCTATGGCCTTGTCAATATTTTCTATTTATAAATAAAAATTAAATTAAAAAATCTAAAAATTTAAGAAAAAGAAAACTCCTTTTCCTAAAAATAGGTCCAGGTGTGATATTTTTTTACCTTTTTAAATTGTATCCTATTAATTTATAAGCTTAATAACTTTTAAAATGTATTATTTTGTTTTTAAGCATGCAGTTCAAACAAGTCTAATAAGTATTAACTTCTGCATTGCTTTAGCATTTGCACACAAGTTTTTAAAAGTCATGAGTAGACATCATCCTATTATATCAAATATAGGGATGTAGAATTAAGACAATTATATTTTTCATCTTACTAATCCATAAAGACAAAGCATACAAAGCATATGGGATCAGCAAACTGACTGGAATAGAAATCCTCTGATACAAGAGCCCGGATAGCTCAGTCGGTAGAGCATCAGAAATCCTCTGATACATCACTCCATGTTAGGCGAGTGAAAGGTATTATTTTTCAATGTTTATACCAAACACAAACTTGAAGACGAAGTGCTGAGTCTTATTGTATTGATCACTGCTACACCTATCAAAGAATTGAAACAGAGTGAAGAGAAAGTGGCATATATTCACTCTATTGATATTTGTGTGATGCCGGTAAACTGTACCTCAAGAAATTCTTTTTTTTTTTTAACTGTTTCATCTCTTTATCAAATTCACAAAAAAATACAGGAATGTTATGTGTAACTTGGAAATGTACTATGCCTACACTTTAACCACTGAATTTGTATTCAAATTGTAGAGACTGTGAATAAAAATGTACCTAGTTAAAAGACACAATATTGACTAAAATAAAATGACTCTATTGAGCTTCCTCATTCATTCTCAGATTTAAGATAAAATATACATATATGCTCTTAAGTAAACATCTTATAGTTACCAAATTTCTTTTCATGGATGAACTATAGTTAAAGTACATAAGTCAGGACTCTTAAGAAATACCATTTTGGTCTGTGCAAAACACTGCTGATTTGCAAATTTTTATAGTTTACAATGTGCATTTTAACTCCCTTTTTTTCAAAAACATACACTTGTCACTTCTATCCAGTGGTGACTGAAAAAGATAGACACTAAAGCAAGTTGCTCACCACAATTCAGTATATCACCACCATTTAATTATTAATAAAGGTAAAATAAATAAATAAATTGTGTTAAAAAGGCCAGAAATAGTAACTGCTATCGATTTACCATAGACTGTGCTTTTTGAACTGCTACATTTCCTTTTAGGTTTGATTACACTAATCTCCTCTAGTTCTGAGTCTTGTTTCCACTATGATTTCTTGCATTATATCAATTCACTCTTTTGTGAGTAGGATAAAAAGTTATCTGCTAACTAGGTGTCAAATAATTTTCATAATTTAATTGTATTTTAATCATTGTAACATTATGATGTTTAAATAGTTACTTGATAATAACAATATCATACTAATCAAAATCAGTAAAACACAGCCCCTGAATTATAGCAATTTACCACTTTAAAAAATTTTATTTATTTATTTCCTTTTTGTTGCCCTTGTTGTTTCTGTAGTTATTGTTGTTATTGATGTCTTCGTTGCTGGATAGGACAGAGAAATGGAGAGAGCAGAGGAAGACAGAGAGGGAGAGAGAAAGATACCAGCAGACCTGCTTCACCACCTGTGAAGTGACTCCCCTGCAGGTGGGGAGCCAGGGGCTTGAACCGGGATCCTCACGTCAGTCCTTGTGCTTCCCTCCACGTGCATTTAACCTGCTGCTACCACCCAACTCTCTGGCAATTCACCATTTTAAAATATCAACATTTAGGGTCTGTGGGAGCTAGGCGGTGTAAGCCCACGTGGCGCAAAGCAGCGAGGATCCCCACAAGGACTGGCATAAGGATCCCTGTTCCAGCCCCTGGCTCCCCACCTATAGGGGCCTTGCTTCACTGGCGGTGAAGCAGGTCTGCAGGTGTCTTTCTCTCCCTCTTTCTGTCTCCCCTCCTCTCTCCATTTCTCTCTGTCCTATCCAACAACAATGACATCAATAACAAAAATAATAATAACCACAACAACGATAAAACTACAAGGGCAACAAAAGGGGGTGGGGAGAAATAACCTCCAGGAGCAGTGGACTCCTGGTGCAGGCACTGAGCCCCAGCAATAACCCTGGAGGCAAGAAAAAAAAATCAACGTGCATAGGTACTTACACTGTGCAATTTGTTAAGTGTAGGTGTAAAAGGAAAGCCTATAATATAGATTTTCTGCTGTCTTCATGGTTTAGTACTAATGGGCTTCATATAGTGAAATACAAAAGAAGATATATAAATGGACTTCCACTTCCACTTAGAGGAGTTTTCACTGGCCCGGACAGAGAATAGTGCATAAAGCTTTGGCTCCATCCAGATTGGAGTTGAAAAAAATTTGGTAATATTAAAAAATGGGAGGGGGGTTGTTCTATGTCACTGGGAAGGATTCCACTTGTGCTATAATTTTGTGATGATGAGAATGAGGTTGTATGTGTGACAATAATGGAGGTAAAGCAATTTTAGTTGCAGGCTTGTTCACACCTCAAAATCAAATATACACCTACACGAAGGGGATGAGAAAGTTTTTTAAAGTTCAGTTGTTATTTATAAACTCCTGCAACTAAAATATGAATACTGAGTAGAAATATTTACTGGCAGTTTTTGGAGATGGGTCATGTTGTTCCTTCTTTGAAACTTTTCAGTAATACCCCAGTTCATGCAGTCTAAAAGGCAAAATTCATAAAAGTCATAGGTCTGTTCTTATGTTGACTTAAAAAAGAAAAACTGTTTACGTCATCTTTATTTATTGGATAGAGACAGCTAGAAATGGAGAGGGAATGGGGGAGATGGGAAGAGGCAGAGAGACAGCTGCTGCAGTTTCACCACTTGGGAAGCTTTGCCCCTGCAGATGGGGACCAGGGGCTAAAGCCCAGGTCCATGCACATTGTCACATGCTCAATCAGGTGCACCATCACCTAACCACCTCATGTCAACTCTTTATCTTCACTATTATTTAAATCACACCATCACACCAGAACCACTCTGATCTCAGGGTTCTGCACAGACTTTATTACTCTTCCACCTTGTCGGGCAGCCTCCCTGCTCCATCCTTCATTGCTGACACTATGGTCTATTTACATAATCATTGTTTTGCCTGAAAGACCCCACCTTTGATCTATTTTCTTTCTACCTTGAGACCCGCCCTAACTGCAGGGTACATTAATCCTGCCAGTTAAAACCCTAGCAACCGTTGCTATGGAAGCTTTCTACCTTCCCACTCTTTCCTTTTCTCCACTCCCTTTCCTAGCCATTTCCTTTTATGACTTGCCACTTCCAGTTCTAAATATATAAAAGTGTGGTCTCTGATTAATAAAGACACATTGTGCTGGGTAGAGTTCCTGGTCTCTCTCTCACGTCGCCGAGTAAGCAGCAGCCCAGGTTGGCTCCAGTTGAGTTCTCTCCACCCTTACGCCAGCCTGGTACACCTTACAAAAGTCTTTACTTTGGTCTGATATGAAATGTAATGTATTTTAGCGCAATGTAATTATTTCTATTAATTAATTCTACTAATGTGAGCCATGTAAGTTACTGGATCTCCACAGTCATGGGCTGGGACATGTGTAACAATCATTTATGGGTGGGAGGTGATTTATAACATAGATCAGCTTCTGTCATGTAGATGTTCCTATCATGCCTATTTCAAGTTACCAAAAGTCTAATAACAAGTTTGCAAATTTACTCAAAACATATAATAAAACAATTAAAAAAACTGGCACAATCTGGCTTCATGATAATACTGGATTTTGCTTTGCCCTTGGTTAAATACCTGCATTTTGTATGGTAGTGGCATCTCTTATTAGATATATGTTGAATACATTTATTGACTGAGTAGAACCTAGGATGTAATCTGAAAGCAGTCAGTCTCAGCCATAGACACCACCATCATATTTATCTGCTTAAATTCCTTTAGAATATATGGCGATTTAGCAAGTTGTAGAGATCTAATCATACTGTGGACACTATCTTTATTTATTTATTTATTTATTTATTTATTTTGCCTCCAGGGTTATTGCTGGGGCTCGGTGCCTGCACTAGGAACCCACTCCTCCTGAAAGCCATTTATTTTATTTTATTTTAATTTAATTTTATTTTATTTGATAAGACAGAGAGAAATTGAGAGTGGAGGGGAAGATAGAGAAGGAGAAAGAAATAAAGATACCTGCAGACCACCATCACCACTTGTGAAGTGAACCTCCCCACTCCAGGTGGGGAACTGGGGGCTCCAACTGGGGTCCTTGCACTTGGTACAATGTGCTCTTAATTCAGTGCACTACTGCCTTGCCCCTGAACACTATTTTCATAAATTTATTTCTCAGTATTAGTCTCTGCATTACAATTTTTGATAGTCTTTTTTCTTCTTTTTTAAACAATTTCTTTATTGGGGGATTAATGTTTTATATTCAAAGTAAATAGTTTGTACATGCATAATATTTCTCAGTTTTCCACATAACAGCACAAACCCCACTAGGTCCTCTGTCACACTTTTTGGACCTGTACTCTCCCCCCCACCCCAGAATCTTTTATTTTGGTGCAGTACACCAACTCCAGTTCATGTTCTGCCTAGTGTGTTCTCTTCTGAGCTTGTTTTTTAACTTCTGCCTGAGAGTGAGATCATCCCATATTCATCCTTCTGTTTCTGACTTATTTCACTTAACATGATTTCTTCAAGCTTCATTCAAGATCGGCTGAAAATTGTGAAGTCACCATTTTTAATAGCTGAGTAGTATTCCATTGTGTAGATAGACCACAACTTGCTTAGCCACTCATCTGTTGTTGGACACCTGGGCTTCTTCCAGGTTTTGCCTATTACAAATTGTGCTGCTATGAGCATAGGTATATACAGATCTTTTTGGATGGGTGTATTGGGTTCCTTAGGATATATTCCCAAGTGAGGAATTGCAGGATCATAGGGTAGGTCCATTTCTAGCCTTCTGAGAGTTCGCCAGACTGTTCTCCAGTCTGGTCTAACAGAGGTTAGACCAGTTTCCATTCCCACCAGCAGTGCAGGAAGGTTTTTTGATCCCACAACCTCTCCAGCATTTGTTGCTATTACCTTCTCTGATGTATGACATTCTCACAGGGTGAAGTAGTATTTAATTGTTGTATTTATTTGCATTTCCCTGACAATCAATGACTTGGAGCATTTTTCATGTGTTTCTCTGCCTTTTGGATCTCCTCTGTGGTGAATATTCTGTCCTTGTCCTCTCTTCATTTTTGGATGGGGTTATTTGTTTTCTTATTGTTGAGTTTGGCAAGCTCTTTATATAATTTGGTTATTCATATATAATATTAATTATAACATATTAATATGTGTAGTATGTAAAGATCTTTCATTTTGTGAGTGGTCTCTTTGTTTGGGTATTGGTTTATTTTGCTGTGCAGAAGCTTTTTAATTTGATGTAGTCCCATTGGTTTATACTTGCCTTAGTCTTCTTTCTAATTGGATTCTTTTCATTGAAGATGCCTTTAAAATTTATGCAGAAAAGAGTTCTGCCAATATTTTCCTCTAAGTATCTAATAGTTTCTGGTCTAATATCCAAGTCCTTGATCCACTTGGAATTTATTTTTGTGTTTGGTGAAATATAGTGGTTCATTTTCATTTTTCTGTATGTTTGAATCCATTTTTTCCAACACCATTTCTTGAAGACTCTGCTTTCTCCATTTAATAGCCTGAGCACCTTTCTCAAAAATTAGATGTTCATAGGTGTGGAGGCTTACTTCTGGGCTCTCAGTTCTAGTCCGTTGGTCAGTGGGTTGATTCATGTTCCAGTACTAAGCAGTTTTAATGACAATGGCCCTATAATACAATTTGAGATCTAGGAGTGTGATGCATCCAGTTCTGTTCTTTCTTCTAAAGATTGTTTTGGAAATTATAGGTATTTTCTGGTTCCAGATAAATATTTGTAGCATTTGTTCTATTCTCCCAAAAATTGTGGTTCGGATCTTGATGGGGATAGCATTAAATTTGTATATGATGCTGGGTAGTATATTCATTTTGATGATGTTAATTCTTCCAACCCATGAACATGGACAATCTTTCCACTTCTTTGTGTCTTTTTCTATTTCTTTGAGTAGTGATTCGTCATTTTCAGTATACAAGTCTTTCACTTCTTTTGTTAGGTTTATTCCTAGATATTTTATTGTTTTTGTTGTTATAGTAAAAGGAATTGATTTCTGGATTTCATCTTTTTCTAACTTAGTGTTTGCATAGAGGAATTCCACTGATTTTGAATGTTAATTTTGTAGTCTGACACCTTACTGTATTGCCTGATGATTTCCAAAAGCTTCTTGCTGGATTCCTTAAGTTTCTCTATGTATACCATGTATATCATGTCATCTGAAAATAGGGAGAGTTTGACTTCTTCTCTTCCAATCTGTAACCCTTTAATTCCTGGCTCCTGCCTTGATTGATATGGCAAGAACTTCTAACACTATGTTGAATAGTAATGGTGATAGTGGGTAGCCCTATATAGTACCTGATCTGATGGGAAATGCTCAGTTTATCACCATTGAGTATAATGTTGGCTGTAGGTTTGCTATATATAGATGCCATTATCTTGAGGTATTTTGCATCTATACCCATTTATCGCAGTGTTTTGATTTTTTCAAAGGTTTTCTCTGCATCTATTGATATGCCCATGTGGTTTTTGGTCTTGCCTTTATTGATGTGGTAGATCACGTTGATTGATTATTACTAATCTTTTGTCTATTGTTGTGTTATTTTAATTTTCTGTGGTCTGAGAAGATACTTTGGATGATTTCAATGCTCTTGAATTTGCTGATGCTGTCTTTGTGGCCTAAAAAAATGGTCTATCCTAGAGAATGACCCATGTGGACTTGAGTAGAATGTCTATTCTAGTGTCTTGGGGTGAATGATTCTGAAAATGTCTAATAGTTCTAGTTTATCTCCTCATTTAGCTCCCTCATTTCTTTATTTATTTTCTGCCTGGATGATCTGTCAAGTTGAGAGAGTGGGGCGTTGAACTCCCCTCCTATGACTGTGTTGCTGTTAATATATTGCTGTAGCTCTTTCAGTAGATGTTTAATGTATTTAGATGGCTTCTCATTGGGTACATAGACATTTATACTGTTGGTTGACTGATCCTCTGAAAAATAAGTAATGTGCATCCCTATCTTTTTAAATTTTATTATTTTAAAGTCTATCCTATCAGATATGAGAATAGCTCTTCCTGCCCTTTTTTTGTAGGTCATTGCCTTGTATCATAGTTTTCCATCCTTTCACTTTGAGTCTATGTTTGTCTTGTTGAAGTAGGTAGGTTTCCTGTAGACAGCATATCTTCAGGTTGTGTTTTCTGATCCATCTTACTACTCTGTTCCTTTTAATAGGTAAATTCAGGCTATTCACATTTATTGATATCTAAGACAGAAGATATTTTAACACTGTTCTTGTAGATTTTTAGAGTGTTCTGATATATGGCATATTTATGGTGTTCTGACTCTTTATAGGAGACCATTCAGAACTTCTTTCAGAGCAGGCTTGTTGATAGTTGATTCCTTCAATTGTCACTTGTCTGAGAAAGCTTTTATGCCTCCATCTAGTGTGAATGACAGTCTTGCAGGACACAGTACTCTTGATTGAAAGCCTTTCTGATTGAGCACTTGATAGATATCTTGCCATTCTCTTCTGGCCTGTAGTGTATGTGTAGAGAAGTCTGCTGCTAATCTTATGGGTTTTCCTCTGTAGATGACTCTTTGTTTTTTCTTGCAGCCTTCAGGATCCTTTCTTTATCCTTATTCCTTTCCATTCTAAATATGATGTGTCTTGGTGACTTTAAGTCTATCTTAACTCTGTTTGGGACCCTCTGGGCTTCTTGAACCTTATGTCTTTTATGCTGTCTTGACCAGAGAAGTTCTCAGCTATTATGTCCTGAAGAATGCTTTCTTCCCTTCCCTCACTAGTAAGCCAATAATGCATATATTGTTTCTTTTGAAGTCATCCCATATGTATCTGTTGTTGTTTTTAGTATCTATTAATCTCTTTTTGAGGTCTCTTGCTTCATTTTTAGTTGTCTCTAATTCTTTCTCCATCTTGCTAATTCTGTCTTCAGCCTCATTTATTCTATTTTCTCTCCCCTGCACTATTTTCTGGAGTTCATCTATTTTGTTACCCTGTTCTGATACTGTTTTAGCTTGTTCAGCTAGTTGTGTTCTTAGCTCAGCTATTCCAGCTTTCAGCTCTCTAATAAACTTGAGATGGTGTTTTGTTCCAGAGTCTCATTTGTTGTTCATGCATTTCTGATGACAGTTCCTTCAAATTCTTTACACACTTCTGTGATTATTTTTTTTAACTAGTCTTTGGATGTTTACCTCACTATTTTGTGGTTCAACCTCTGGGGGATTTTGGCTGGACTCTTGTCCTGGTTCATTTCTCCAATATTTCTTCTTGTTGTTTTAACCATTCTATATAGTATATTATGAGGTCCCTCTCTCAGTACTTTCAAAGTGCAGATCACTCTTTCCTGGATTGACTTGTATCTAAGTAAGGTACTTAAAGAGTTCACAGTTGTGGAAATTAACAGTTGTTTCAATATTATTTTAATCCCTGAGTTGGAGCACATAGGCTGTTAAAAGCCTCTTTTGTACCTTTTCTTCGCTGTAGGCTATGGGAGCCTGAGGGCTTTTAAACTATAAGTAGGCTTCTTAGCTTATTCCCTCACTTCTGACCAAGGGATAAAGCAGGGTGGGGGAGAGATAGCACAGTGGTTATGCAAAGAGACTCTTACACCCCAGGGATCCAAAGTTCCAGGCTTAATTGAAGCTCAGCTTCTCTACCAAGCTGGGCAGTACTGCTGGGTCCTGTAAGTTTCTAAACAAGTCCCATTTATAATCTGCAGGTTCTGAGGCAATTATTCACCATGTTCTCATTTGGATAACAATGTGGAGAGGCTTGCACTATACAGCCCCACTGCTAGGCCACTGAGGTGTAGCTCTTCTCCGGAGTTTCCTGGTCAGTTCTCCCCCCTGCTGCTCCAGCCTCTGAGGGCAGTAGCAATGAAGACTCACAGTTATGTTTGGTGAGTCTTAAGGGAGTCCTCTCCTCTCTTCAGCAGTCTTTTTGTTGGAAAATAGACTGGAGGTGGTGCCTCAACTGGTAAACTGCCAGACTGTTACCAGCAGCTCAATCTCTCCTTAGGTTCCTCCCTGTCCACAAGCCATATGTATTTGCACTCACCTGTAGTTTCATGGGTTCCTGAAGTCATTCTACTCCTGCCTTGTTGCAGTCCCAAGTGGTATCCTTTGATATTCCTAGTTGACCAGGGAGAGGAGAGGAGAGAAACACAGCTACTGCTGCTCTGTAGCCCTGCCTCCCAATTTCTGATAGTCTTAAAGAGGAAACTATGCTCATTCCTTCTCCATCCCACATAGTTCCATTCCTCTTAAACTTCACAAGTGCTTCTTCACCACCAAAGCTTGAAATATCCTCCCACCCCTCCACTGGCACATGCTTGGCAAACACTTAAAGTGCTTAAAAGCTTTATATACATGGACATGACATTCTTAACAGCATACTCTCTCTACTATTTTCAGTAGCTATAGACAGAGTTACTCATTTCATTGTTACATCAGTTCTTTATACATACTTCTTCCCATGGTTCCCAAACATTTCTTAATTCATCTCTGAAAGCATTTTAATTATACTTTTGTTACACTGAGTTTTCATTTTTATACTTTAAGAATATTAACATTATAAAATTTATGCATGGTCTTTAAAAAAATGGAAGAAAAGCACACAAATAAAAGATTAGAGATTTTCATTAACACTCATTTCTAGGATTAATGAGAAACTCTTCCTGGGTTAATATCTCTAATACAATAAGAAGTCAAATGCCATTACAACATTATACATATGTATGTATCATTATCACTAGACTGTTAGAATCTTTTTTAAAAATAGATTTTTTTATTTTTAATTTTTATTTATTTACTTTTGTATAGAGACAGAGAAATAGAGAAGGAAGGGGGGATAGAGAGGGAGAGACAGACACCTGCACTGTTCATGAAACTTCACCCCTGCAGGGAAGAAACAGGGACCTGAACTTATGTCCTTGCTTACTGTACTTTGTGTGCTTAACCAGGTACACCACAACTCTGCCCCCAGATTATGAGAATTATTTTTAAATCTTTGGGTACACTTAATTTTTCATTTTTATTTGTAATTAATAATGGGTTACAAAATTATAAGACTACAGTGCTTAGTTTCACATCATACCCACCACCAAAGTTCTGTGTTCCAACCCTCAGACCTCCAAAGATAACCATAATAGTTCTCAGAAAGTCCTAGAAATAGTTTGCTTACTTCTGTTTTTGTTTGTTTATTTCTAAGTGCATGTGTATCAGTTTTCTAGATTCTAGATATGAGATAAACCACGTGGTAGATGTCTTTCTTCTCCACTTATTTCACTAAGCATAATCACCACTAATTTCAGTAATTTCATTCCAAAGGACATGAAATCAACTTTTTCACTGCATAGTAGTATTCCATGGAATATATATCTCATGATTTCTTTAGCTTGTCTCTGTTGATGGACACTTTGGGCAGCTTCCACTCTTGGTATATTGTGAATAATGTAGCTGTGAACACAAGGGTGCACATGCCCTTTCAAATTAGTCTTTGAGTGCTCTTTGGATAAATTCTCTATCACAAGGTAATCTCATTTTTGATTGCTTAAGGAATCTCCATCCAGTCTTCCAAAGGGGCTATACACATTTTAGTTGCTACCAGCAGTGTAACAGTGACCCTTTTTTCTCTACAACCTTAGCAAAATTTGTAATTTACTGCTTTGTTGATGTAGGCCATTCTCATAGATGTGAGATAGTATTTCAGTGTAGTTTTAATTGGCATTTCTCTAAAGATAAGTGAAATGGAGCAATTTTTCATATGTATCTGGGCCATGTGTATTTCTTCTTTAGAGAATTTTTAGTTCTTTCATCCACTTTTATATTGGATTATTATATTTTTGTATATATGTGCCAATTCTTTATATATGTTTGATATCAGTCACTTGTCACATTTGTGATATGCAAATATCTTCTCCCACTTACTGGGTTGCTTGGTTATTCTTGTGTAGTTTTCATTTGATGTATAATTCTTTAGTTTCATATAGTCCCAATTACTTAATCTTGTTTTCACTTCCAATGCTCATGGGATTGAGTCTCCAAATATATCTTTGAAGTGAATACCTTTCAAATTTTCACTACGTTTTCTTCTACAAAATTTAGTGTTTCTGATCTAATCTACAGATATTTGATCTGTTTTGATTTAATTCTGTGTAAGTGGTGGGCTAGGATCACTTTTCTTCCTATGAATTTCCAATTTTCCCAGCACCATTTGTTGAAGATACTGTATTTACCTCATTGAATTGTTTTGGCCAATTTGTTATAAATCATATATATATATGCAATTTCTGGGTTCTCAATTCTATTCCACTGACCCATTTGTCCATATTTATTTCAACACCACTCTACTTTAATTACTACTGCTTTGTAATCTAAATTGAAGTTGAAAAGTATGATATGTCATCCCTACCTTTTTTTTTCTCATAAGTTCTTTGTCTGTGTTTTTGTTCGTTTTCTTTTAGTTCCACACAATTTTTTGAACAAGTTGCTCAATTTCCTTGAAAAATCCCTTTAGGATTTGATAGAGATTGCATTGAAATTTTATACTTCATTTGCTAGAATGACTATTTTAATGTTTATTTTTCCAGTCCAAGAACAAAGAATGTTCTTTCATTTCTGTGTGTGTCGGTTACTATTTCTTTTAGTAACATCCTATAGTTTTCTCTATAAAGTTCCTTCACCTCCTTTGTGAGATTCTCCACAAGGTTCTTATCATTTGGGGTTCAAATATAAATGAGACTGAGTCTTTCCATTTTTTTCTGACTCCTAATTTGGGTACATGAAAACCATCAATTTATGTGTATTGATTTTATATCCTACACCTTTGTTGCATTATATACAGTAGTTATTTTGGTGAAGATTTTGGGATTCTCTGAATATAATATCATGTCATCAGCAAATAGTGATAGTTTGATTTCTCACTTTCTAATATGTATATCTTTGATATATCTTTCTTTTTTTCTTTATTTTTTTTTTATTTAAGAAAGGAACATTAACAAAACCATAGAATAAGAGGGGTACAATTCCACACAATTCCCATAACCCGATCTCCATATCCCACCCCTTCCCCTGATAGCCTTCCCATTCTCTATCTCTCTGGGAGTATGGATCCAGGGTCATTGTGGGTTGCAGAGGGTGGAAGTTCTGGCTTCTGTAATTGCTTCCCCGCTGAACATGGGCATTGACTGGTCGATCCATACTCCTAGTCTGTCTCTCTCTTTCCCTAGTAGGGTGGGGCTCTGAGGAAGTGGCGCTCTAGTACACATTGATGGGGTCGTCTGTCCAGGGAAGTCTGGTCAGCATCTAGCTGGCATCCGGAACCTGGTGCCTGAAAAGAGAGTTAACATACAAAGCTAAACAAATTGTTGAACAATCATGGACCTAAAGACTGGAATAGTGCAGATGAAGTATTGGGGGGTATTCCCTGCATGCTCCTGTGTACTTCTGCTTTCAGGTATATATTTTTCCCCTAGTTTATGGGCACGGGTGAACCTATGCTCTATCTCAGGGGACGTGGACTATATCTAGGTTTGGGGACTTTATTGGGGAGTGGAACACCTGGAATGGAATTAGAACAATGAGCCCACCTTATCTGACCCATCTTGGACAGAGCTAGAAGGAATTATGTTAAGTCAGCTAAGTCAGAAAGATAAAGATGAGTATGGGATGTCCCCACTCATCAACAGAAGTTGAGAAAGAAGAACAGAAAGGGAAATTAAAAGCAGGATATGATTAAATCGAGAGCAGGGCAACAATGTAAAAACACTGTGGTGAAGGGGAGGGTGGCCATTGGGCTTCCCAGCATGGTGGAGGGTGGGGGGGCGGGAGTGGGTGGTGGGGATGGGACACAGTCTTTTGGTGGTGGGAGTGGTGTTTATGTACAATCCTATTAAAGTGTAAACATTATATAAACCACTATTTAATTAATATGAGAGGCAAAAAACTGATGATATGTCTAGAACTTCTTAAAACACAGACTGAGTCTTTTTAATACATAGGCTGTCTTTGATATGTTCTCTCCCAAAAGCCTAGACCAGGGAGAACAGAAGCAACCGACAGCACAGCTATATACCAGATGCTGGGTACTATACCCCAAACCCTAACAAAGGGACTTTCCAAAGTTAACCCTCTCACCAAATAATGTGATGATAACAATAACTATCCATTGTCTTCTTGAACCCTAAGACATCAGGAACCTCACATTTCCACTATAGAGCCTATATTTCCCCCATTCCTGGAACTTTAGAGTGGGGCCCACTTTTCTGCATGCTGCTCTCAATTCAAATCAAATAATATTGCATCCGCGGATCACAACCTAATCAACACAACGAGTGCCACCCCAGCATGCTTCACTTCAGACTGTGACCAGAGACTTCAGGTGTGGAATGACAACCCTTCAGCTTCATCACTCGGGTGAGACCTTTCCTTTCATAGTATTCTCTAATTCCATTGATATATCTTTCTTGCCTGATTATAGTGGTGAGAATCTCAACTATGTTGACTAATAGTTGTGATAATGGGTATCTTTGTCTGGTTACCAATTTTAAGAGAAAATTGTCAGCTTTTACCACTGAAAATGATGTTAACTGGGGATTTGTCAAATTTGCTTCATAATATTGAGGAGTTGCATTCTTATTCCCAATTTCTGGAAAGTCTTTATCATACATGGATGTTGGATCTTGTCAAATGCCTTTTTGGGATCAGTTGATATGACCATGTTAATTTTTACTTTCTTTTTGTTAATATGATGAATCACAGTGATTGACTTGTAGATGATGTGCCAACCATGTTTCTGGGGGATGAGGATCACTCTTCATCTTGATATATTATTTTCTTGATATGTTGTTGGATTCAATGAGCTTAGAACTTTCTCAGGATATTTGCATTAATATCATTAAAGATATTGGTCTATAGTTTTCTTTTTAAGTAGACTCCTTTTCTGATTTGGGGATTGGAGTGATGTTAGACTCATAGAACATATTTGGGAAAGGTTCTCACTCTTCAATTTTCATGAAAAGACTGAGGATTGGTGTTGGTTCTTCTTTGGAAGTTGTATAATTAGTAAAGCCACCTGGGCCTGAGCTTTTATTTTTGAGAATTTTTTGATTACTGATTCAATTTCTATATTAGTGATTGGCCTGTTTAAACTATCTCCTTTCTCTTTGGTTAAACTTGACAGGTGATATGATTCTAGAAATGCATCCATCTCATCTAGATTGTCAAATTGTTTGCATAGTCGCATATGAGTCTTTATATCTTCCCATTTTCAGTTCTAATTTTACTTTTTCAATTCTGATTGATTTTATGCTAAGTTTCTTTTTCTTTTTTGTGAGTCTAGCCAGTGTTTTATCTATTTTACTTCAAAGAACCAGCTCTTGGTTTCATTTATCTTTTGGGTAATTTTTTCTGGTTTCTCTTTCATTAATTTCTGCTCTGATTTTGACTATGTCCTACCTCCTGCTGACTTTTGGATCTGTGTTGCTCCGTTTCTAGTTGATTACGTTGTGATGTCAGGTATTTTTGCTACTTGATAATGTGGGCCTATATTGTTATAAACTTCTCTTTTACAACAGCTTTTGCCATATTCCCTGGGTTTGGTAGTTGTCCCCTTTATTCTTGTTGTTTTACAAGTAATTTTTAAGTTCTCTTCTGATTTCTTCAGTTACTGTCCTGCTATTCAGCAGTGTGGTTTAGTCTCCAGAGTTTGGGTGTACTACTTTGTCCTTTTGCGGTTAATGACTAACTCACTATCTCATACTCATAAAAGATACTTTCACTTCAGTTTGCACATGTTCATTAAGGCTGTCCTCAAGTTTTAACACAAACTAGTAGTTTTAAACAAACTAAGTCAACTAGACATGGAGTGACAGAGATGCAAAAGTCAGCAGAAGGAAGAAAATAATAAAAATTAGAGCAGAAATTAATGAAATAAAAACCAGAAAGATCACCCAAAAATGAAATTACAACTGATGATGTGGAGACACAAATAATCATATGTGAATATTATGAACATACCTATGCAGTCAATGCAATTCACCATATCAATAAAAAGAAAGATAAACCTCACATTATCAGGGCGCAGGTAGATACCATAATGGCTATGCAAAGAATCTCTCATGCCTGAGGCTCCATAAAATCCCAGGTTCAGTCTCCCACACCATCATAAACCAGAGCTGATATGTGTTTTGTTATAAATAATAATATTTTTATTTTATTTTATTTTATATTTATTTATTATTTATTTTCCCTTTTGTTGCCCTTGTTGTTTTTTATTTTTGTAGTTATTATTGCTGCTGTTGTTGTCATCATTGTTAGATAGGACAGAGAGAAATAGAGAGAGGAGGGGAAGACAGAGACGGGGAGAGAAAGATAGACACCTGCAGACCTGCTTCACCACTTGTGAAGCAACTCCCCTGCAGGTAGGGAGCCAGGGGCTTCAACCCAGATACTTAAGCCTGTCCTTGCGCTTTGCACCATGTGCGCTTAACCCAGTGTGCTATTGCCCAACTCCTATAAATAATAATAATAATAATAATAATAATAATAATAATATCACATGGTCATATCAATTGATGCTAAAAAGTTACTTGAGAAGATTTAACACCCATTTATGATAAAGATCCTTCAGGAACTAGGAATGGAAAGAATTCTTCGTCACTCCAGCATATATGATATTGAGATTGAACTTTAAACCCTGTATATACACATCCTGATTTTCCCACTGTGCTAACTCTCTAACCATAAGGTCGTATTTCTGAAAGTATTTTAAAAATATAGAATTACTTTTAAATTAAAAAAGTATAATTAATGTGAGTTAATATCTCAAGATGAATACTTTTAGCTTGCTTAAATTGTTTTCTTCCTCTGCTAATAAGTTGTAGAGCCAAACATGAAAACAGTACTAGCTACTGTGATTTAATATTTTGTGACAATATTGTTGTTATTACAAATAATAAAATGTTATGTGAAAAACAGAATTTATATTTGCCCAGAAGTAAAGAGCAGAGGGTAAGTGGAGGTCAGTGTGGAGAAAGGCCCAAGCTGATTCATAAACCTTTAATAATATTACGCTCTCAAAATATTGGACTGAGTATGGGTTTGGGAATTATATGATTGTTACTAGAGCTGCTCATTTCCAAATTCCATTTGTCTGTTAAACTAAAATGTACAAGAAGTCTGCAAATTTGGCCTGCATCATATTTATTGTCTCTGCATCCCTAACCATCTTATCTTGGCAAATTTAAAGCACTATGCCAGTGAAGTTGTATCTTTCACTGATATTTAAGAGTTAGAATAGTCATATTTAATACATATATGTGGGATGACTTTATCAAATAACAATTAGTTAAATCAATAAATAATGATTTCAGAGAATTCTTATAAAAGTATCCAAGTGATGAATGTATTTTTTCTTTTTTCTTTATTTATTTATAAAGAGGAAACACTGACAAAACCATAGGATAAGAGGGGTACAACTCCACACAATTCCCACTACCAGAACTCTCTATCTCATCCCCTTCCTTAACAGCTTCCCTGTTCTTTAACCCTCTGGGAGTATGGACCCAGGTCATCGTGGGATGCATAAGGTAGAAGGTCTGGCTTCTGTAATTACTTACCTGCTGAACATGGGCATTGACAGGCTGATCCATACTCCCAGCTTGCTTCTATCTTTCCCTAGTGGGGCAGGGTTCTGGGGAATTGGAGCTTCAGGACATATTGGTGGGGTTGTCTGTCCAGAGAAGTCTGGTTGGCATCATGCTAGCATATGGAACCTGGTGGCTAGAAAGAGAGTTAGCATATAAAGCCAAAGAAGTTGTTGACTAATCATGAACCTAAAGGCTAGAGTAGTGCAGATGAAAAGTTGGAGTGGGTCTCCATTCTGTAGATAGCTAGTAGGCATATTTTAGTTAGATTCCAAAGGGCCTGTGGCTATACTAGTTTTTTTTTTTTCCCTGAGCCTGAAACCTGATATTCAGATGGATCCTAGTTATTTTCTGGGGAGATGATGTCATGGCTGGAAAAGGAACAGAAAGCTGGATCAGGGAAGAGAGTAGCTCCCAAATATGAGAAAGGTGTATAAATATTGTTGACTGTAAACCGCATTGATTTGGTGTGATCTGGGGCTCATATTCAGCTTAGGAGCCTATGTGACCTCTGCATTCCTGTAGATCTGAGCTCACATTCTATCTTCATGAGTAGGAACATTCCATGCTGCCCCAATATCGACCCATCTTCCCCAGGTGTAGCATAGGGTATGTTGGCCAGCCTCCCTTCAGAGGATGGAAAATTCTCTGCCGTTGTTGATCCAAGTTGAAGACAAGGTACTATGGGGGCCCACAAAGGGGTCTATTTTGTTCTTCTTGATATAGATGACTGGTAACAATGGAAGAGGGATTTATTCGAGGTCTAGGCCCATCATGTCTGTTTGGGAATCTCAGTTCTCCCCGCATAGTGCCACTGATGGGGTGGCCTTTTAGTGACTAAAGAGTATGATGAATATATTTTAATAGGTCAGTCTTAAAGAATAAAATAGTTGAGTGGTCCAGGACGTGGCACAATGGATAAAGTGTTGGACTCTGAAGCGTGAGGTCCAGAGTTCAATCCCCGGCAGCACATGTACCAGAGTTATATCTGGTTCTTTCTCTCTCTGCCTATCACTTTTCATGTACAAATAAATAAAATCTAAAAAAGAAAGAATAAAACAGTTCGGACTATTTGATATTGCACTCCTTTGACCACACATGATATAGTGCTCAAGCACGTGGGTTCAATTAACTAATCCCCACATGCAAGGGCTGAGCTTCCTGAATGGTAAAACAGTGCTACAGTTGTCTTTCTCCCTATTTATCTCTCTCAGTTTCTACTTAATAATGAAAGGACAAAAAGAAAGGAAGAAAGCAAGAAAGAAAGAGAAAGAAATGGAGGGGGTAGTGTTGGTGATGCCCTGGTTGATTGCACTCATTACAATGTGCATGGACCAGAACAGTTTTGTTGTTGTTTGGTTTTGTTGGTCAATGATTTTCTCTTTAATATGTTGATTTATTTAAGAAGTGATATTTTATGTCAGTTTTCACATGGGAGCAATTTACCATGTAACCATAGTATCTATTTTCATATCACCAACTCAGGTCTTCTTCCACCATCATGCACTGGATCCCCAAGAGCCTTCTTTCCATTCTCCCTACCTCTGTGTCTTTGGCCGTGCTTCAATAGACCATACCCGTCACCTTGTTTTTAACCTTCTACTGCTTTGGACTTAATATCCACCTATAAGTGAGATCACCTGGTATTAATTATTCTCCTTCAAGCTGATTTTAATTCCTTTAAATTCTTTCCAAGATGAGACAAAGAAGATGAGTTCAGCATTGTTACCAAACGAGATAGATGGGAGATAGATCAGTCTCAGGAGTCAAAACAATTTATATTCCCATCAGCAACGCACAAGTGTCTCTTTTTTCCCCATTTCCTTAACAGTATTTTTTTATGTCCTTCTTGATGTAAGATATCATTGGAGGTATGGAGTGGTATCTCATTTTTGCCTTCATTTACTTTTCTCTGATAGTTAATTACTTTGAGCATTTTTTGAGTCAGTTATTAGTCTGGATATCTTCTTTGATGAAAATTCTGTCCATGACAGCTCCTTATTTTTAGTGTTTTTAAAAAAATTTTCCTGAACTTAGTAAGTTCATTGTATGTTTTGGTGAATAGACCGTTATCTACTTTATGACATGTAAAGATCTCCCTGTGATCTTTTCACTGTGCAGAAGCTTTTAAATCTGATGTAATACCATTGATTTATTTTTGGTTTTGTTTTCCTTGTTGGACTTGATTTTTCAAAGACATTTCTGATGTAAACATAATAGTGTTCTACCAATGATTTCTCCTATGCATTTGGTTGGTTCTGGCCCAATATCCAAGAATTTGATCTACTTAGAATTGAATTTTTTTGCATGGGGAGATGTGATGGTCATGCTTCATTCTTTTGCATGTTTCAAATCATTTAAAAATATTTATCACTCATGATAATATTTAGGTAACAAAGAAATCATTAAAAATTGTCTAGTTTAAATGCTTTTGTGTGTATTTTCAAATGTGTGTTTTTAATACATAAAGTTCACATTCCTTTTTCTAATAATATTTGTGTAAAATTCTGCATTTTTATGAATGCCCCAAGAAGTACATTTGTGCTCACATGTACAAGCCTGGGTGTTAATTAAAGTTTATTGTGTAACCAAACATTGCCAATGAGTTATTCAAAGCCAAAGTAAGCTTTGCTTTATAATAGAGCCTTGAGAAATTGAAAATGACACTGCAAAGGAAAAAAATGTCAGCAGTTGATAGAAATTATTGTAACTAACAAATGTATTTATTTCATAATTAAAACAATAAAAATGTTGTTTATAAAGTTAGTTCCTGTCAGTAAATATTAAAGTATAGATACAATTTTAAAATTTCAATGTATGGGGAGTCTGGCGGTAGTAGGTTAAGCGCAGGTGGTGCAAAGCACAAGGACCAGCTTAAGGATGCTGGTTCCAGCCCCCAGCTCCCCACCTGCAGGGGAATCGCTTCACAGGTGAAGCAGGTCTGCTGGTGTTTATCTTTCTCTTCCCCTCTCTATCTTCCCCATCTCTCTCCATTTCTCTCTGTCCTATCTAACGACGACATCAATAGCAACAACAGTAACTACAACAACAATGAAAAATAACAAGGGCAACAAAAGGGAAAATAAATATATTTATATTTTTAAATTTCAATGCATGTTGTATTTAAATTTCAATGTATGTTGTATTTCACAGTTTTTTCTAGGGCTTTTATTATAAAAACATTTATTATAAAATATGACACTTGTTAATAAAACAAGATGGTGTGAGAAGCAACTTTTTGGTCAAATAACACTCACTGGTAGTTGTTACAATAATATATCAATCAATATTCACAGATTTGTACCTTTCTTATATGATGAATAAACTTGCAAGGAAGTGACGTTGTATGTATCATTCAACTTACACTTGTAATTTTCTTGTTTACTTCACTATATATCAAGAACCATATCAAGAATACTAAAATTTCATATTCTCTATCATACTCACGTGCCCTGTATACAAGTGCCCTCCAATAAAATGATTTTAATAAAAAAGACTATTGTCCATTTAATGCTCTGGGACTCCTTGTCAAAAATTAGTTGTCCAGTAGTTGGGGGAACTTACTTCTGGGCTATCAGTTGGGCCTTTGGTTTGCATGTCTATTTTTGTTCCAGTGCTAGGCAGTTTTGATTATAATTGCCCTGTAATATAATTTGATGTCAGGAAGCATAACGCCTTCTTTTTTTCTCAGGATTGCTCTTGCTAATCGGAGCTAGTACTTTCTGGCTCTAGGTAAAGTTATCTTTTATTCTACTTTTTTGAATAAATTTGGTAGAACCTCGATAGGGATGACATTAAATCTATATATGGTTCTGAGTATAATAGTCATTTAAAAATATTGACCCATCTTGGACAGAGCTAGAAGGAATTATGTTAAATCAGCTAAGCCAGAAAGATAAAGATGGGTATGGGATGTCCTCACTCACCAACAGAAGTTGAGAAAGAAGAACAGAAAGGGAAACTAAAAGCAGGGTCTGATTAAATCGAAAGCAAGGCACCAAAGTAAAAACCCTGTGGTGAAGGGGAGGGTGGCCATTGGGCTTCCTGGTGCAGCGGGGGGGTTGGGGGGGCGGGGGTGGGGGTTGGGATGGGACACAGTCTTTTGGTGGTGGGAATGGTGTTTTTGTTAATGTCTCCTTTCTTAAATAAAAAAAAAGGAAAAAAAAAAAGAAAAGCAGGTAACATTAAAAAAAACAATAAAACAAGGGCTCTGCTTCACCACTCATAAAGCTTTCCCCCTGCAGATGAGGGCCAGGGGCTCGAACCTGGGTCCTTCTGCACTGTAACATGTGTGCTCAACCAGGTGCACCACCACCTGGCCCCTGTAATAGTAATTTTAAGCATACATACATATGTGTGTTTTGTATACAGCTTGCATAGTTAACAATTGCTCTCTTTTGATGAAAAATCTCAATTTATTTTCTTAGCAACTTTAAAATGTAAATCACTAGTAACAATATTAAGAAATTAAATTTGATGATCTCACCAATGTGTCCTGGAACTTTACCTCTCCAGAGCCCTGCCCCACTAGGGAAGAGAGAGACAGACTGGGAGTATGGATCGAACTGCCAAAATCCATGTTTAGTGGAGAAGCAATTACAGAAGCCAGACCTTGCACCTTCTGCACCCCATAATGATCCTGGGTCCATACTCCCAGATAAAGAATAAGAAAAGCTTCCAATGGAAGGGATGGGATACAGAACTCTGGTGGTGGGAAGTGTATCTAATTGTACCCCTCTTATCCTATGGTCTTGTCAGTCATTTTTAAATCAATTGAAAAAGAAAGAAAAAAGACATTAAAGTTAGAAAATGTACAATATAATAATGTGAACTATAACACTTAAAATGTAGGAGGGCTAGGGAGATAGCACAACATTATAACACATTATAACACAAACCCCGGTTTGATTTCTACACTACCACATAACAGGGCTGAGTGGAACTGGTTTTCTGATCTCTCTGTTTCTCTCTCTGTCTTGCAAACACATGTAAATAAACAAATACATACTTTAAAAGCTTACATTTACTTTGCTGTGTGATTTTGCATGTTTGAACTTGAGTAAATTGAAATTCTAAGCTTCTGTTTTTCTTTCCCTTTTAATTGCTTGAATCCCATGCGTATCTGATTTCACTTCTCAACTGACTTTTCTTTTTCTTTTATTTTTTTTTAATTTTAATTTCAATTTCAGAGGGAGGGATAGCACTGAACTTGTGTTTCCCCTAGTGCCATGTTGCCCCTGTGAAGTTTCAGGACTTGATATGTTTCCTGTGCATGAGCTATCTCTTAGTCCTCTGGAGCTATTGTCTGACTCGTAAATTAATGTGGTTATTAAAAGAGGTTTTACTTTTTTGGTAAAAGTAAACACTACCTCCACTGTTGGGTAAAAGTAAACACTCAGATATTGCTTAATAACCATATTAGTGATAATAAGCATTAAAATAACATCAAATATTTGAGGAAATGAAGCAGGGAGTCCTGAGTACAAGAATATATATATATCAGGAAAAGGTCTGAATATTTAAATTAAGTATTGCCATTTTTTTTTGCTTCCAGGGTTATTGCTGGCGCTCAGTGCCTGCATGACAAATCTACTATTTCTGGAGGCCATTTTTCCCATTTTGTTGCCCTTGTTGTTATTATTGTTACTGTTGCCATTGATGTTGTTTTTGGATAGGACAGAGAGAAATGAAGAAAGGAGAGGAAGATAGGGGGAGAGAAAGATAGACACCTGCAGACCTGCTTCACCTCTCACGAAGCAACCCCCCTGCAGGTTTGGAGCCGGGGGCTCCAACTAAGTTCCTTACACTGGTCCATGTGCTTTGCGCCATGTGCGCTTAACCCACTGCACTACCAGCTGACCCCCTAGTATTACCATTTTAGATTTGAATATAGAGCCCATAGAAATAAAGTTTGCACATGGGACTACCCAATTCAATGTCAATTGTGTGTTTTCTGACAAAGTTACAAATACTAGTTATAGGCTAGGTTATGGTAGTGTGAACATGTGTTCACATCTCCATAAGTTAAAGAGAATTCTATACTTAAAAGTGAAAATGCTTGATAGTACTATGTGATTCTATTTAGACATAGTAATCTTGGAAATCTAGTAGAATGGTCAAAAGAAGGCACCACAAATTGTCTAAGTAAGTATTTATTATTTAGTCCTAAACATCTTCACTTCTTTCCTTCATTCTAGCTATTCAACTAACTATATAAGAGAAAGGAAGATTTACCCTTACATCTTTTAATCTCTTCTGACAGGGCATCAACATTATTGTTACTACTTGCCAATATTTCCTTTTAATATTTATTTATTTTCCTTTTTGTTGGCCTTGTTGTTTTTATCATTGTTGTGGTTATTATTATTGATGTCATTGCTGTTGGATAGGACAGAGAGAAATGGAGAGAGGAGGGGAAGACAGAGAGGGGGAGAGAAAGATAAGCACCTGTAGACCTGCTTCACCGCTCGTGAAGCAACCCCCTTGCAGTTGGGGAACTGGGGGCTCGAAACCAGGATCTTTACCCTGTCCTGGAGTTTCTCACCATGTGAGCTTAACCGACTAAAGCCCGACCCCGTCTCTTTGCCAATCTTTAGAAGAAACGCTGTATGCAATTGTCCAAGAGATATACTGGTGAATGTGTGTGTTCACCCTATGTCAACCTTTATTCGAATTATCAAACAAGTAAAGGTAAAACAAACAAACAAACAAAAAACCAAGGTGTGTTTCCCACTAACTCAAGGCCAGAAACTGCAAAACTAATATAGGCTTGATACAAAAAATGACATTCAAGGCTTTAAAAACTTGGAGAATGTCCATGCTTGTCAGACCAAGAAAGTATTCCAAAAATGGAAAAGGGAGACTCACTCACTTTCTGATGGCCATTTTGGTGGCCAGACCACCTCATCACTTGAGGTCCTAGTCAGGGAATCCTTGGATTTCCCCAAAGATACTATGGGCTGAGTTCTCTAACAGGACACTTTTAAGCACTGAGATTAATTAATTAATTTTTACCATAGCACTGCTCAGTTCTGTTTTATGGTGGGACAGGAGACTGAACTGGGATTTAGGGCCTCAGGCATGAAAGTCTTTTTGAATAGCCATTGTGCTATCTCTCTAAAATATTTTGTTTACTGTATTAAATGAGAGAAAGATACAGATAAAGGCAGAAAGAGAGACAAAGACTATAGCACTGCTCAACTCTGGCTTATGGTGGTGCTGGGGATTGAATTTGAGATATCCGTGCCTCAGGTATGAAAGTCTTTTGCATAATCTTGCTATCTCCCCAGCCCAGACACTCTGGTCACTTCCATCAGGAGTGTCATAATAAGCTCTTATATGGGCCTTTCCTCACTTTAAACTAGTAATGTTAAGGACTATCCCATTCTCTGATGGGAGGCTGGGTCACCCTAAACTGCCCTTGAGGAAGATTTATCCTACAATATGTGCAGCCTAAAATGTTCCCAGCTGTGATCGTGGACTGTGAGCTCATGTTAACAGATTCAGATATTATATAGGGTTCTGCACTAAAAATGAATATACATGCCCTCTGGGTCAGATTTATGTAGTAATCAGTTAACTGTATTTATATATTTTCTTAACGTTTTGGAACCACTATCTGCTTTAACCTGGCATTCAAGTACTATTTTCTACTCTGACAATTCTCTACCCTCTCAGACAATATTTCTAGTCTACCTCAATGTTAGCTATGAAGTTCAAGCAAAGTTTTCTTAAGTCCTTGGCCCCTAGAGACATACTTAAAATAGATATCCAAATGGGGTATGGCACACTGGTGGTAGGAGTTGTCTGAATTGTGTCCATTTTATCCCACAATCTTATCTATCAGTAATAAATAATAATAATAATAATAATCTGAAAAATAAGAAAACACAAAGCAGAACTTGGACTGGGCTTGATGTATTGCACCAAAGTAAAATACTCTGGGGTGAAACTGGAGGATTCAGGTCCTGGAACATGAAGATAGAGGAGGATATAGAGGGGGCTGAATTGTTTTGTGGAAAACTGACAAATGCTACACATGTATAAACCGCTGTATTTAACCGTTGACTGTTAACCATTAATCCCCCAATAAAGAAAAATAAACATCCTGGATTCTTTCCACTCTAGTGTTGTTATTTTCATTTGATCATTTCCATACTTTGATTCTTGTTTATTAAACATTTTGACCTGCTTTATTTATTACTGCCTTTCAGCCACCACATTGCAGATTTTACTGATTCCATCTTGATTTCCCTAGGCAGGTGACCTTGACTTCCCTAGGCAGGTGACCAAGAACCTCACCTCTCAAGAGCCTTACTCTATAAAGAAAGATAGAAATAGGTAGGGAGTATAGATCAACCAGCCAATGTTTATGACCAGCAGAGAAGCAATTATAGAATCCAGAAGCCCCACCTGCATCAGCCACCCCCACACACACCCCAAAGAAAATGAATCTGGAAAACACTGGAGGAAGTCAGGCACTGTTTCATTTATCTGAGAGGATAATGGAAGGATGCTCAAAATGAGTAGTAAGCGTAGGTGTGACTTAGTAAGTAAGTGAATTCAGGACAGTAGAAGTAAATAAAAATGGGCAAAGACTGATATAGATATAGGTATAGATTATATATATATATGTATAATAAAGATAATATAGATGTAGACATATAGATAACCCATATATATATGTGACCTTGGGAGAACTATTACAGTTTCTCCTGGAGTGGGGTAGGGACACAGGTGGGAATAATGTGGAATTATACCCCTATTATCTCATAATTTGGTAAATAATTATTAAATCACTATTAAAAATAAAAAAGAAATCAACTTTGTTAAGAGGGAAGTTTGGGGGTCATAACGCAATGATCTGTGACAGAGGGATATCGACTCTTTGATAGTGGATGAGGTATATTAATACCTATTTTCAAGAGGTACACATTTATATCCTAAGAACAACCTCTTGTCAGCCAATGTCACCTCAATTAAAAAACAGAAAGTAGAGATACTAGAGGATTCCGGAAGATGGAGGAATGAGAAGCTGATAGTGGCTTGAGCTCCAACAATATCTACTAGAAATGGTAGGATTTTTGCCTTTAGCAGGAAAGTCAATAAGGGTTCCTAGCGGTGACACCAAGGTGACTATAACTCAATTTGGGTTAGAAAATAGAGTAAAAAGAAAGGAAAAAAAAATTTTTTAAAATTATTATTCCCGAAGCGCACCCCCTCACCCCTCTCCCCCCATAACCAGTCCTTGGGGGCCAGAGATCTGCTCCTAGAAGGCTCCTCTGCTGAGCTTCTTTCTTTACCAAGATTCCTGTCCCACCAGGGGGTGTCATTCCTTCTAATCTTTTCCTTTCTGAAATCTTTGGCCTTTTTTCTTTCTAAGGGGCCAATTCCAGCTACAAATATTCCACCAAGCAGAGCCTTATCCAGACAGGGAAAGACTGCCAGAGGTTTTTTTTTTTTTTTTGCTTTATTTTCTCAACAATCAGCTGCCTCTGCTCAGGAAGCCTGAAGCAATCTGGAGCCATCCAAGGTGAAGACAGGACAGATTTTTTACTCTGTTCTATTTTATTATCTATACTAGATAAACATGTATCCCTTTCCCCCTCTCCTTCAGGTTGACCAGAATTAACTCTTAGTGTATTTTCCATTGCTAGGGGACTAGGTGTCTTATACACTGATAAAGGAACTTGTTTCACACTTCCTACCTTCCCTACCCAGTCTCCCCCTACCCCCACGTAGCTAATAAATAAATAAATAACTCTTTCCTTTCACTGCTCTCTTATAACTGTTCTTTTACAAATCATTTTCTTTTCTCTCTCTCTCTCTCTTTTTTTTCTTCTTTTTCTCATTCTTCTCATACTTTCTTCCTTCCTCCTTTGGCTTTCTGAATTTACTGATACATGTTTGGGAATTATTTTGGGGAAGAAATCTGACTCAGAGTGGACTCTCTCTGTGTGTATCTCTGTTCTACTTCCCTCTTTCCTCTTGCTACCCCTATAATATACAGTGGATAGTAGATTTGCATAACTGTCTCTTCTTGCTTTTCTTGTCTATTCTTGCTATTCTTGGCTATTCCTGAGGTTTTTTTTTTTTGGTTATTTTGTTTGTTTGTTTTTGTTTTGTTTTACTTTCTTCACAATCAGCTGCCTCTGCTCAAGAGGCTTGAGGCAATCTGGGACAGGTTACCCTTCCTATTTTATTATAATATAGTATAAAGGTGTATCTCTCCCCCCCCTTTAGGTTAATGAGAATTAACTCACGGTATTTTCCATTGATAGGGGACTGAGCGTCTTATCCATTGTGAGAGGAACTTGTATCACTACTCCTACCTTCTCTACCCACTCTCTCCTTCTCCCTCCTCCTAGCTAATTAAATAAATAAATAAATAAAATAAATCAATTAAAAAACTTCCCTTTCACTGCTCTTTTATTAGAGCTCTTTTTCTTATCTTTTTTCTTTCTCTCTCTTGTTTCTTTTTTATCTTGTCTTCCTTTCTTCCTTCTTCTTTGTCTTTCTGAATTCACTGATTCATTTGTGAATTATTTTGGGAAAGAAATCTGACTCAGAGTGGACTCTCTATGTGTGTATCTATGCTCTACTTCCCTCTCTCCTCTTGCTACCCCTAGAATATACAGTGGATAGTAGATTTGCATAATTGTCTATTCTTGCTATCCCTTCTTTCCTTTCTATTTCTTCTTCACTTGGACTTGGTTGCTATTTTTTCATGGACTGGAACATTGTTTGGCTAACTGGTAGTGATTAAACTGCTTCAGTCCTTGCTTCAGTTGCTATTGTAATTTCTGAGGTTGGTGATTGCATTTGTCATAAAGGTATTTAGTAGTGTTGCTTGTACTCAAAACACAACAACTGAGGAACAACAGAACATAAAAAAAGAAACACATAAATCAAAAAAATGGGTAGATTACGAACAAATAAAATAGCTACTCCAATGAATGAAGACAAGAGACCATAGAAACTATAAATCAACCAGAAGTAACCATAGACAAGAAAAGTATGCAAGCAATAATAAACTTATTAATCACAGAAATGAAAACAACATTGGAGGAAAGGAATAGCAGTATTATGGAAACCACAGTTGAGATCCTCAAGGAAAATACTGATTATCTTGAGGCAATTAGATAACTGAAAGCTGAAATAGCTGAACTGAGGAAAGAAGCTGAGGAATGGGAAAGCAGACTAACAGAAGCAGAAAACAGAATTAGTCAGAGGATAAGTTAAAGAAAATGAAGAAAGAGGTGAAAGAGCTCAAAAAGAGATTGAGAGACACTGAAAACAACAACAGAGACATATGAGATGATCTCAAAAGAACTAACATTCGTATAATTGGCCTGCCAGAGGAAGAAAGAGAGGAAGGGGAAGGAAACATTGTAGAAGAAAGAATAGAAGAAAACTGCCGAGACATGAACAGCAGAAAGGACATTAAGATTCAAGAGGCCCAGAGAGTTCCAAACAGAATCAACCCAGACCTGAAGACACCAAGACACATCATAGTCACAATGAGAAGAAGGTAAAGAAAGGATCTTAAAGGCTGCAAGAGAAAAACAAAAATTCACATACAGGGGAAAACCCATAAGACTACCGGCAGACTTCTCCACTCAAACTCTAAAAGCCAGAAGAGAATGACAAGATATCTATCAAGCCCTGAATGAAAAAGGGTTTCACCCAAGGATAATATATCATGCTATACTTTCATTCAAACTAGATGGAGGGATCAATACCTTCTTAGACAAACAACAGTTAAAGGAAGCAACCATCACCAAACTGGCCCTGAAAGGGGTTCTAAAAGACCTCTTATAAACAAGAACATCACTATAATACTTGCAATATATCAGAGCAAACAAAAATTTATTTTGAACAATGGCACTACAATACATTAAATCCATAATATCAATAAATGTCAATGGCTTAAACTCACCCAACAAAAGGCACAGAGTGGATGGGTGGATCTGAAAACATAGCCCAACCATATGCTGCTTCCAAGATTCCCATCTGACATAACAAGATAAACACAGAATTAAAGTGAAAGGATGGAAAACTATCATACAGGCTAATGGACTACAAAAAACAGCAGGGATAACCATTCTCATCTCAGACACAATAGATTTTAAATTAAATAAAGTAATAAAAGATAGGCAAATACATTAGGTAATTATTAGAGGATCAATCAGCCAAGAAGACTTAACAATTATTAACATCTATGCACCCACTGACGGAGCATCTAAATACATCAAACACCTATTGAAAGAACTTCAAAAATACATCAATAGTAATACAATAATAGTGTTAGACTTTAACACCCACTCTCACATTTAGACAGATCAACAAAGCAGAGAATCAATAAAGATACAAGATAATTAAAAGAAGAGATTGACAGACTAGACCTCTTGGACATTTTCAGAGTCCTTCACCCCAAAAAACTGGAGTACACATTCTTTTAAAATCTACATAACACATAATCAAGGATAGAACACATGTTAGGCCACAAAGACAGCATCAATAAATTCCAGAACATTGAAATCAACACAAGTATCTTCTCAGACCATAGAGGAGTAAAACTAACATTTAACAACAAACAAAATTATTAAAAGTCACAGAATTTGGAAATTAAACAACATACTCCTTTAGAACCACTGGGTCAGAGAATCACTCAAGCAAGAAATTTAAATGTTACTGAAAAAAAATGAAAATGAAGACACAACCTATCATAATATTTGGGACACAGCTAAAGCAGTATTGAGCGGGAAACTTATTGCCATACAATCACATATTAAAAAACAGAAAAAGCTCAAGTGAACGACCTTACTGCACACCTCAAGGACTTAGAGGAAGAGGAACAAAGGAGCCCTAAAGCAACCAGAAGGAAATTTTAGTGACAGAAATCACTAAAATTAGAGCAGAAATAAACAACATCGAAAATAAGAGAACCATACAAAAGATCAATGAAGCCAAATGTTGGTTCTTTGAAAGATTAAACAAATTGACAAACCCCTAGGCAGACTCACCAAACAAAAAAGAGAGAAGACTCAAATTAATAGAATTGTAAACGATGGAGGGGATATCACAACCGACACCACAGAAATCCAGAAAATCACGTGAAACTTCTACAAAGAACTATATGCCACCAAGCTAGAGAATCTAGAAGAAATGGAACAATTCCTAGAAACATATGCCTTTCCAAAACTGAACCAAAGAGAACTACAAAACCTAAATGCACCAATCACAGACAAAGAAATTGAAACCATTACTAAGAATCTCCCTAACAACAAACGTCCTGGGCCAGATGGCTTCACAAATGAATTCTACAAAACTTTCAGGAAACATTACCCATACTTCTTAAGCTTTTCCATAAGATTGAAGAAACAGGAATACTCCCTTCCACCTTCTATGGAGACAACATCACCCTGATACCAAAAGCAGAGAGGGACACAACAAAAAAGGAAAACTACAGACCAATATCTCTGATGAACATAGATGCCAAAATATTGAACAAGATCTTGGCCAACCAGATACAGCAGCATGTAAAAAAAAATTGTTCATCACAATTAAGTAGGATTCATCCCAGGTATGCAAACTGGTTCAACATTCTTAAGTCAATCAATGTCATTCACCACATCAATAAAAGCAAAGCCAAAAACCACATGATTATCTCAATAGATGCAGAGAAAGCCTTTGGCAAAATTCAACACCCATTCATACTCAAAACTCTACAAAAAATAGGAATAGATGGAAAATTACTCAAGATAGTGGAATCCATATATAGCAAACCTACAGCCAACATCATACTCAATGGACAGAAGTGGAAAGCATTCTTCCTCAGATCTGGGACTAGACAAGCCTGTCCACTGTCACCATTACTCTTCAACATAGTATTGGAAGTTCTTGCCATAGCAATCAGGCAAGAGGAAGAAATCAAAGGAAGGGAAGAAGCTAAGCTCTCACTATTTGCAGATGATATGATAGTATACATAGAAAAATCTAAAGCATCCAGCAGAAAACTACTGGAAGTTATTAGGCAATATAGTAAGGTGTCTGGCTACAAAGTCAATGTACAAAAACCAGTGGCATTTCTTTATGCAAACACTATATCTGAAGAAGAAGACATCCAAAAATCACTCCCATTTACTGTTTCAGCAAAATCAATAAAACACCTAGGAATACAGTTGAACAAAGAAGTGAAACTCTTGTGTACTGAAAACTATGAGTTGCTACTCAAGGAAATATAAAATGATACCAAGAAATGGGAAAACATCCCATGCTCATGGATTGGAAGAATAAATATCATCAAAATGAGTATTCTCCCCAGAGCCATATACAAATTTAATGCAATACCCATCAAAGTTCCACCACGCTTCTTTAAGAGAATAGAACAAACACTACAATCATTTATCTGGAACCTGAAAACACCTAGAATTGCCAAAACCATCTTGAGGAAATGAAACAGAAATGGAGGCATCACACTCCCAGACCTTAAACCATATTATAAAGCCATCATCATCAAAAGAGCATGGTACTGGAACAAAAATAGGCACACAGACCAGTGGAACAGAATTGAAAGTGCAGAAATAAATCCCCACACCTATGGACATCTAATCTTTGATAAGCGGGCCCAAAGGATTAAATGGAAGAAGGAAGCTCTCTTCAATAAATGGTGCTGGGAAAACTGGGTTGGAACATACAGAAGAATGAAATCAAACCACTTAATGTCGCCAGAAAAAAAAATCAACTCCAAATGGACCAAACACCTGCATGTTAGTCCAGAAACAATCAAATATTTAGAGGAAACATTGGTGAAACACTTTCCCACCTACACCTCAAGGACATCTTTGATGACTCAAACCCAATTGCAAGGAAGACTAAAGCAAAAAACAAACCAATGGGACTACATCAAATTGAAAGGCTTCTGTACATCCAAAGAAACTATTAAACAAACAAAGAGACCCCTCACAGAATGGGAGAAGATCTTCACATGCCATACATTAGACAAGAAATTAGTCAACAAAATATATAAAGAGCTCAGCAAACTTAGCACCATAAAAGCAAATGACCCCATCCAAAAATGGGCAGAGTATATGAACAAAACATTCACCTCAGAGGAGATGCAAAAGACTAACAACCATATGAAAAATTGCTCTAGGTCACTGATTGTCAGAGAAATGCAAATTAAGACAACATTGAGATACTACCTCACTCCTGTAAGAATGGCATACATCAAAAAGGACAGCAGCAGCAAATGCTGGAGAGGATGTGGGGACAGAGGAACCCTTCTACATTGCTGGTGGGAATATGAATTGGTACAGCCTCTGTGGAGAGCAGTCTGGAGAATTCTCACAAGGCTAGACATGGACCTTCCATATGATCCAGTAATTCCTCTCCTGGGGTTATACCCCAAGGATGCCATAACACCCAACTAAAAAGAGGCGTGTACTCCTATGCTCATAGCAGCACAATTCATAATAGCTAAAACCTGGAAGCAACCCAGGTGCCCAACAGCAGATGAGTGGCTGAGAAAGTTGTGGTATATATACACAATGGAATACTATACAGCTATCAAGAACAATGAACCTACGTGCTCTGACCCATCTTGGACAGAGCTATAAGGAATTATGCTAATTGAGATAAGTCAGAAAGATAAAGATGAGTATGGGATGATCCCACACATCAACAGAAGTTGAGAAAGAAGATCTGAAAGGGAAACTACAAGCAGGATCTGACTAAATTGAAAGTAGGGCACCAAAGTAAAAACCCTGTGGTGAGGGGGAGGGTGAACATGAGGCTTCCTGGGCCAGTGGGGGGTGGGTGTGGGTGAGTGGAATGGGACACAGTCCTTTGGTGGTGGGAATGGTGTTTATGTACACTCCTAGTAAAGTGTAGTCATATAAATCACTAGTTAATTAATAGGAGAGTCGGAAAATGAATTGTATGTCTCGAAGTTTTTAAAACACAGACTGAGTCTTTTTAATATATAGGCTGTGTATTTGATATGCGGACTCTATCAAAAGCCTAGACCAAGTAGATCAGAGGCAACTAGTGGCACAGCTAAGATACTAGGTACAGATAAGATACTAGGTACTTATACAGCAAACCCTAACAAAAGGACCTTTCAAAGTTAACCCAATTAGCAAATAACGTGATGATAACATTAACTATCCATTGTCTTTTTGAACCCTAAGACAGCAGGAACCTCACATCTCCACTATAGAGCCTATATTTTCCCCAGTCCTGGAACCTTATGATAGGGCCCACTTTCCCGCATGCCTCTCCCAATCCATATCAAATAATTTTGCATCAGCCGATCACAACCTAATCAAAGCAACAATTGCCACCTCAACATGCTTCAGCTCAGTCTGTGTCCAGAGACTTCAGGTGTGGAATGACAACCTTTCAACTTCACTACTCAGGTGAGACCTTTCCTTTCATAGCATTCTCTAATTCCATCCCAGGTGGTTCACTTTCTAACAAAGTCCCAAAACCTAGATATAGACCAGGTTCTGTGAGAGAGAGCATATGTTCACACTTATCCATAAACTAGTGCAAAATACATACCTGAAAGCAGAAGTACACTAGCGTTTGCAGTGAGTACCCCCCTAACACTTCCTTTCCACTATTACAAGCTTTGGGTTCATGATTGTTCAACAATTTGTTTGGCTTTGTATGTTAACTCTCTTTTCAGCCACCAGGTTCCAGATGCCATCGGGATGCCGGGCAGGCTTCCCTCGACTGAAGACCCCACCAATGAGTCCTGGAGCTCTGCTTCCCCAGAGACCCACCCTACTAGGGAAAGAGAGAGGTAGACTGGGAGTATGGACCGACCAGTCAACGGCCATGTTCAGCGGGGAAGCAATTACAGAAGCCAGACCTCCCACCTTCTGCAACCCACAATGACCCTGGGTCCATGCTCCCAGAGGGATAGAGAATGGGAAAGCTATCAGATAGGGGAGGGGGTGGGATATGGAGATTGGGTGGTGGGAATTGTGTGGAGTTGTACCCCTCCTTTTGTATTAACAAAACCCCATGGTTTTGTTAATACATCCTTTTTTAAATGAAAAATAAATTACAAAAAAAAAAGAAAGTAGTATCTCCTCCTCCCCCCACATAAGCCACTATGCTGTGCTAGGTGCCAGTAAGGAAGGATTGCATTTATCAAAGAACGCAATTTTCTCAAGTTCTTCCTGAACATCATCTGTACCTGCACTTCATTCAAAGGAATATAATTTTTAAAAGAAAGCTGATTTGATGAATCTTTGCAACTACTGTCACAAATATGGCCATCTATCATGTGCTAGGTACATTTTTTCCCGCATTTCTTTCATCCTCACAGTGATCTATTGAAGTTGGCATGGTTATTCTTTTCCCTATTTTACAGATGAGGGAATGGAAACAGAAACAGAAAGATTTAGTTCCTGGATCAGCTGGGTTTTACGTTTTGTAAGCAAGCAGCAGAGTAAGATTTTGATTCTAAATCCTATTGACTCAATATATCACATGCTTAACCCATATTCTACACTATGAGATAGGAAAAAATAACCTTGGGAATGTTATTTTATTAAGATAAATCTATATAACCAATACTTTGATATAGGTCAATATAGGCTAATATAGATATTTCCTTCCAGACAGGATACTTGGTTTCTGTTTTATTACAGTGGAATCAAAGCATTTAAGTAACAGTATATTATTGCCATCTGCCTCTGTTCCTTCTCTATAAAGAGTGGGTAATTATAGTTCAGCAAGATGTTTAGAGACTTAATTAGAATTATTGGTTAGTGATCTTTAGATTAATGATCCAATTTTTCTTGTAATATACACATCTGGGACTGTTTCACTGAGCTCACAAGATTTTTAAAAGAAGGAACCATGTTCCTAATAATCTCAATATTTTTTAGGTGTCATAATGAATAAATATTTGCTTTTGCAGTTTATAAACTTCTCAGGTAGAGATAGATGACTTTAACATATCATTCCTGTCTTCAAAGAGTTTATAAGATATTGGAAGAGTAAAACATTTCATTTTCTAAATAATAAGTTTAAATAAATACTGTGTTAAATAACTATTGATATAAATATACATTATAAATATAATATATAATTATATACAATTATATATACATATAATATAAATGTAAATATAAATAATATAAATATAAATGTACATTGAGATATGTGCAGTCACAACTGAAATATGAGTATTAAAGTCAGAAGCAATACTGTATCTCTCTTGGCTGAGTAAAGTAATACTCTGACAGGATTATTAGAAATATATTGACATTTTTTGATGAATAAGTATATAGCACTTGTTGTTTGTTATTAAGAGTAGATATTATTTTATTTTAGAGTTTTCTACATTATTGAAGCTATTCAGTATATGCAAATGAAAGGCACATGTGGATTCTGACATCAAGTCAAAGACTTCCACTGTAAAATGAGTGGTATGTTAACCATTTTTGTTTGTTTGTTTTGTTTTTTGTTATTGCTGGGGCTCAGTCCTTGCACAATGAATCCACTGCTCCTGGAGGCCATTTTTTTCCCATTTTGTTTCCCTTATAGTTGCCCTTGTTGTTATTGTTTTCATTGCTGCTGTTGAGAGAAATCGAGAGAGGAAGGGAAGACAGAGAGGGGGAGAGAAAGACATCTGCAGACCTGCTTCACCAGTAGTGAAGCGACCCCCCCTGCAAGTGGGGAGCCAGAGGCTTGAAGTGGGATCTTTATACTCATCCTTGAGCATTGCTCCATGTGCACTTAACCCTCTGTGCTACCCCCTGCTCCTGTAAAACAGTTTTTTTATGTTCTGCATTTAAGTAGCGAGTTGAAGTTGAAAATTACTTCCAATTGTGTGTAATGTTAATTTATTTATTTTAGTGCCACCAGGTTTATCACTGAGGCTTAGTGTTGGCACATGAGACCACGAGGACATTTTTCTGTTTTTTTTCTATTTATTTATTTACTTAATTATTTTTATTTTTTAAATTTTTAATCTTAATTTATTTTTTTGGATAGAGATAGCCAGAAATAGAGAGGAAGGGGGAGATAGGGAGACAGAGAGATAGCTGCAGCCCTGCTTCACCACTTGTGAAGCTTTCCCCCCGCAGGTGGGGAACTTACTTATTTTAATTTGGTAGGAGAGAGATAAATTGATGGGGGCAGGGAAGATAGAGAGGAAGAAAGTCAATTGCAGACATGATTTACCACTAAATCAGCATTCCCCTACAAGTAGGGAGTGGGAACTGGAACTGTGATCCTTGAAGATATTAACCTGTGAGCTTCAACAGGTGTGTCACCGCCAAGCCACCTCTGTGTGATATTTATAAAAAAGTAGCTGCGGCCCTGTTTTAGGTCAGGAACATAAAAAAGGAGATTAAAACAGGAGAGAGAAGTATATGGGATCAGATAGTGGCACACCTGGCTGAGCACACGTGTTACAATGCACAAAGACCTGGGTTCAAGTCCCCAGTCCCCACCTGCAGGGTGACAACTTTGCAAGAGGAGAAGCTGTGTTGCAGGTCTCTCTCTCTCTCTCTCTCTCTCTCTCTCTTTCTATTCCCCCTCCCCTCTTGATTTCTGGATGTCTCTATCCAATAAATAAAGATAATCAAATATGTTAAAAAAAAGTATAATGCATTATCACAGCAAAATCAAATCAGCACACTCTGTTAATATGAAGTCTCAAATATTGATTTTTCCAAGATTTTAAAATAAATTAGTTGCAAGGGTGATTTTATTATAAACATGTCATTAGATTCTGCACTCTCACTCCAACATGAAATCCTATTTCTAATAGAAAAACCTTCAAAATAATTTGTTCAATTAACCCAATTTTGATATATGCAGCACAAAATAGCAACCTGAATTATACATTTAATTCCACATTCTTGAAGGTGGTAGGTAAGCCTTATATTAAGACCTTCATTTATTACCATTGTCTCCTTACTAATTTAAAGAAATAACATAATTCTAAGATCATGATCTCTTGTGCATTGCTGCCAAATTACATTTTTTAGTTGGCAACCATTGTGCTTATCGTTTCCAACATGAAAATGTGCTATTAATTAGATCACTGAATCAACTCCCCTGTTGAGAAAGAAAATGATCCACAGAGAATATAGAAAAAAACTAGTTTATCATTGGAGAACATTTAATATTGGAATCCATTTCCAAGGGAGACTATGGACCCAGCCTTTCCTGGCTATCCTTTAACTGGAATGTCTTTGAAACATAAGAGCTGACATTTTTTTCATGAAATGTCTGGATATAATCATGCTTACAAGGGACAGGAGGAAAGCTTGCATCCTCAACACTTTGCATATACAAAATTTTACATGTATGTATGTAAGTGCATTTGACACATTAAACACATTAAATTTTTTTCTTATAATATATGCTACTTTTTAATCATTTTATTGGAGGGGGTAATAGTTGATATTACAGATGTTGGTTTGAGTAAAAAATCTCATTTACCCAAGGTAGGTGTCTGTAAAAGACTCTCCCAGCATACATCATTTTCTGTCATCCTATAGCAGGACCCCACTCCCCAGCCCCATTGGCAGACTTTATGGCTACTCTCATTTGCTTGTCTTCTCTGGTAAGTTGTGTTTTTCAATAAAGTAAGAACTGAATATTACTTACTTCTGATATTTCAGCATCTAACTTGATTTCTAGCATATCATAGAGGATTACAAAATTTTTGAAAGTACGTCTAATGTTCTTGTAACTTTTCCAAGACTGTATTTTCATCTAAATAAACCAAGGATTAGGAAAGGTTTTTGGAAAAGGGACTGTGCATACCAAGCATCACTGTAATCTCTCTTTTCTTTTACTCAAAATTCATAATTTTTAATTTTCATTTATAACCTATTTTCAATTTATATTCTACATTCTACAACATATACATTTATAAATGATATATATATATATATTAAAGTTCAGAAGTAAGTGACTACTTGATCTAGGATTAATCCTTAATCTAAAATCTCTCCAAGAATATGTTCTTTAATTTCACCTATAATATAAACTCAGTACATTGATCAAGTCATCTGAAGGCAACTTTTCATCAACTATAGAATTTTTCAAGTAAAACACTCCATATTTTAATCATCTGGCATTCTTTTTCTTATAGAAAAGAAAATGAGAGTACTCTTGTCCTCATAGGAAGGGTTAAAACATAGTAATTACAATTTAAAAATACAGGCAATGGCTAAAATCCAAGCTAATAAAAAAGTTACATGCAGTGCATAATTTTTAAGGGCTATACAGTAACAAGGAGGCTATTCAATTATGATAATTTTAATACATTTGGTGTCTAATTTCCTTTGGTTCTCTTATTATTAGAGAATAGCATCAATTTAGTATAGAAATGGTTTTCCACTTTGAAAATTTGAATTCATTTCTCTCTATAAAAATCAGAGATATTGAAACTTAAAACAGTGACCTGTATTTTCTAATTGTGAAAGAATCCTTGGTTTAGAAGACTTGAAATGACCAAGTAGTTGCATTTACAATTTTCAGATAAATAATGAACACGTACATAGTATAGATATAACACTGATGTCCTTGAGTGTAACCAATTAAAAAAGAATAAATTAGTAGGACAACGTTCCCCTATTTTTTTAATATCCAGTAGTCAGTATTCAGTGAAATTCATATTTTATTACCTAACACACCCATCTTGCTTCAAATGCTTTTGAAAATATACTCACATATCTGTAGTATTTTGTCTCACACCAGATTTTTTTTCCTTTTGTGCTGGATATTTTGTTCTATTGTTAGTTTTTAATTCATGGGGAGGGTAGTTAGTGGATTACAATAAAGTTGCGGACACAGGTACCATTTCTTATCTTCCCGTGACATTTCTGTCAGATGGATTTAAGTCCCTTAGGTTGGTAGTCTTCCTTTTAATTTAACCACAGACAGAAAGAATAGTGTTAGGGTACTGAAATTTATATTCCTTTATCAAACAGTTAGCAACCTCATGAATTTTGGCCCCACTCGTTTTAATTCCTAATATTTTAGCATCTATGCAATGGTATTCAAGCAATATTATTATTAATGGTAATAATATTAGTGGTAAGTCAGAAGTTGTTAGTAATTGCTGAGAAAAAGTTAAAAGAGCTGAAAGCATTCCAGTTATGTTAGAAGTCTAATGTGAATTTTTTACATTTTGAGATAAGGAAGGAACATAAAGCCATGTAAGAATTATTGCAAGATAGTCATTTCATGAATAATACAGACAATAAAATCTTCATAGTCTACATGTGGTAATTATAATAGGAAAAATGTCTTTGGGATGGTTTCACATAAGATCATGAATGACCACTGAAATTTCTAGTAACAACAAAACCTGTCCCAACACTAGGGAGAATTTAATGAATTTAGATGTGAACTATAAACTATATTCTTTTTTTAAAAAAAAAAAGTTTCTTCCCATGCAGGCTTTAAAAAAAATGTTTTTATGGGAGTCAGGTGGTAGCAAGCGCACATAGCACGAAGCGCAAAGACGGGTGGAAAGATCCTGGTTTGAGCCTCTGGCTTCCCACCTGCCGGGAATTCGCTTCACAGGCAGTGATGCAGGTCTGCATCTCTCTTTTTCTGTGTCTCTGTCTCTCTATCTCTCCCCCCTCTGTCTTCCCTTCCTCTCTCCATTTCTCTCTGTCCTATCCAAGGATGGTGTCAATAACAACAATAATAACTACAACAACAATAAAAAAAAACACAAGGGAAAATAAATTTGAAAAATTGTCTTTATTTACTTATTGGGTAGAGACAGCCAGAAACCGAGAGGGAAGGGGGCAATAGCGAGGGAGAGACACCCGCAACACTGCTTCACCACTTCTGAAGCTTTCCCCCTGCAGGGGGTTGGGAGCTGGGGGCTCAAACCTGGGTCCCTGTGCATTGTAACATGTGCACTCAACTAGGTGCACCACCATCCCGCCTCCTATAAACTATAATCTACATGTCCTCACTACTTTTTAAATTTTTTTTCTAGCAAGTGAATTGCTCAGATCTGACATATGGAAGTACTGGGAGTTGAACCCCTAAGCTCGGAGTCTCAGGCATGAAAGCTTGTTGAATAAACTGCTGTAATATTTCCCTGACACATAGACTGAGTTTTGTTTTGATAAATTAACAAAAAAGCAATAAATTCTTAATATCATCTCCATGTCCTGGGGTCTGATTTTCAGAGTAGTAGATCTAAATATTGGATAAGAGCCCCCAGAGATGTTTAGATGCTGAGTAACCAGTTAGAAGTAATGTCAAAAGGACTAATGTATCATATAGGAGGAATATCCATATATAATAATTAAAATACTTTTATTATGACTACAATTCTGAAGTCTTACTTTGTCATAAAATTCACATAGAATGCTAAATTACAATTATTTGGAAATATGAAATTAGATCAAGGGAATGTTGGTGGATCACCTTAAACATTAGTTGGGTACCTTCATCTGTGTATGACCCATCAAAGACACTACTCAGGATAATGCTCAAGGTCTGCTGATGTATTCCTGATGTTTACTAAAGAACACATTATTTATCTCCTTCTGTTAAAACCATTGCTTTCCTTAGTAGAGAAAATGCTGCCTATACCCTAATCTGATGCCCTGGATTTTACATCTTCAGAAATTCTTGTCAGCTTTGTGCTGAAAATATTGGAGCATGATGAATGGTAGTCTACTATAGGATGGGCAAGTAGGAAGTACCAGGGACTTAATAATCTTCAATTAATGACTGACAGAATTGCTGTATAAATGTCTCATCTTCCTTGTCCCACTCATTTGTTAACTCTAGGCAGCGTGTATGTGTCATTACATAGTTCTGATGACTTACTTTAGAACTAAGCTTCAGTTACTCACTGGTTTAGCACGTTATCCTAGTATGTCACTGACTGCCTTCCCTCCACAGAATCTTGTTCGATGCAACCTAAGAGAATCCAGAAAAGAAATCAAAGATTAAAATGTATCCAAGGTACTCAATTAGCTATATTTTTCGAAATATATACCCTGTTCCCCTCAGTGTGCCATTCATAAGTGTATTGATTAGAGTTGGTTTAATTCTACCAATAAGTTAGTTAAAAAATCTTTTTTTCTGATTAGTTTTTGCATAATGATGCTTATACTAAATTTGACAAGAGTCTATTGCAAATCCTTTATGTTTACTGTATTTTTCACATTACCTTACTTTTCTCAAATATTTGTATTCAAGAGACCACTCGGTTTTCCCTGTTCCAGAGAGGTGAGAAACTAGCACCACATTTTGTAGGCATCTAAAAACTTTGTCATTTTTTTAGCTTTATATATCTTAATTACAGTATAAACCCTTATTAATTTGACCTCTGTCAGTCTTTTATATTGCAGATTTCTTTTCCTCATGTACTTTTAATTGAACTTCCATTTTTGAACCTTCTCAAAGAAATGAAAAAGAACAAAACACAATAGCAACAAAAACAGTGCTGTGGTGTTTCCTTCCAACCCCCAACTCTTGTCTCTCTCTTTTAACCCAGTGAGAATCCAAAATAAGAAATGATCAGTTGCTTGATTATAATCAGTTTGCCTGTAAGAATTACAATTGCCTGTAAGAATTCTCCCTGAATTCTTACAGTTGCATTCCTGTCATCTATTACTGCATTTTACATTATTAACCTTGACGAAATTTAAATGTATAGAATGAATTACTTTATCAAGAATTGCATATATATATATATATATATATATATATATATATATATATATATGTGCGTTGTTATTTTCTATGTTTTTTGGGGGGGGGGCTTAATCTTTCTAGACAAATATTTACAGATGGAAAGAGAGGAACAGAAAAAAACAGGCAAAGGCAGAGAGAAAGAAAGACACCACAGTATTAAAATTTCCTGCAGTGGGATGGAACCAGAGTCAAATATGCTCCAGTGCCTAGCAATGAATGCAACTTCTCAGTTAAGTTATGTTCCCAATTCTATTGTGTTATTTCTAGTAAGGTGTTCTTTCAAATTGTGAATATTTCTGTTTTAAAAATTAATTTTATTTACTTCATTTGAGAAAATAAGTTTCACATGAGGGAGGGAGGGAGAGAGATAGAGAGACAGAGACAGAGAGACAGAGAGAATGAATGAATGAATATCCAGGGCATTACTGTGGTGCATTCAGCATCAGGGATCAATCCTAGAACCTCAGCCATCAAAGTCCAATGCCTTACCAGTTGAGCCATTTCCCTAGTCAGTAGTAACTGTGGAATTTAACGTGCTTGTTCATCTCTTGGTAGTTTGAAGTACTACTATACAATAGTTTATTTTTATTTCAAGAACTATAATTTATATTTCTAGATCTTTTATTTTGGTCATTTTAATGCCATTTAAATTCACATTTAACGTATTTTTTACTTTATTTACTTCTTTCTTTATTTTTTTGCCACCAGGTTAATCAGTGGGGCTCGGCGCCTTGCTAATGCCAGTGTTATTCAGTATCTTTTAAAAATTATTTATTTATTTATTCCCTTTTGTTGCCCTTGTTGTTTTATTGTTGTAGTTATTATCGTTGTTGTTGTTGTTGGGTAAGACAGAGAGAAATGGAGAGAGGAGGGGAAGACAGAAAGGGGGGGAGAAAGGCAAACACCTACAGACCTGCTTCACCGCCTGTGAAGCGACTGTCCTGCAGATGGGGAGCCCAGAGCTTAAACCGGGATCCTTGTGCTGCTCCTTGCACTTTGCACCGTTTGAGCTCAACCTGCTGCACTGCCGCCCAACTCCCCTTTTAAAACATTTATTTAATAAAATAACAACAAAATCATAAGATAAGAGGGAGAGGGGTATAATTCCACACAGACATATCACACATTTTTTTTCTAGATTTTATTTTATTTAAAACATTTTTTTCTTAAATTATCTTTATTTATTGGATAGAGACAGAAATTGAGAGGGACGGGGGAGAGAGAGAGGAAGAGAGACAGAGAAACACCCGCAGCCCTGTTTCACCACTTGTGAAGCTGTCCCCTGCAGGTGGGGGTGGGGGGATTGAACTCGGGTCCTTGTGCACTGTAGTATGTGCACTCAGCCAGGTGAGCCACTACCTGGCCCCCTCTAGATTTTATATATGTGATGTACTTTTACTATTCTTAACATGTTATTGTGCACTAATAGCATACCATTTTGGAGATTTGGTTGTCTAATTCTTCCATTTTTATGTTCTTTGCATGCCTGGTAATTATTTATTGACTAGATGGCTGATTTTTTGACTTTTCCATTTTTCATAACAAGTAGAAATTAAAATGTCTTACATTTACAATTCATATTTTCTTTGAAACTTCCTGGACTTTATTCTGATAGATGACTATTTTTTTTTCTTTAGAAACTGAAATATCAATTCTCCAGGTCATACTATTTTTTTTCATTGTATTTAAGTCCCAGAAACATGATTTGATGATTATAATAACATCAATGGCAAATGCTAGAAGAAGAAGAATAACATCAATGTATAGACAGGTACAAGAAATGACTAAACCAAGAATTATTCCTTAAGTCAGGTGGACTTAAATGTCTCCATCATAGAGAAGACTGTAAGTATTAACGTGAGACAATACTAATTGGCATTTATCACATCCATGACACTGATAAGTTGATCTTTTAGGTTTTTCACTATTTCGTGGATTTCTTTCTACTGGTTTACTTTTTATCTTTACAATTATAATACATAAAACATTCAAGTGTTGTTTTTTTTTTCCCCACTGGTGTTTGCTCTCTTAGCTTCATGAACATTAGGCGAATAGTTACTTCATTCAGAGAACTTATTCTTTATCTCCTGTGGGATCTTTCCAACACAAGTTCTTCTTTGGTCTGTCAACAAGCTCAAAATCTTAGAAACATCTGTGTCCTGAAGATATGATCAATGTCTATTATGTGTAACATATTTGCAATAAGTTTGGTCAAGAGAAAGCCTCATTTCTCTTTATCCTGCCAGGTATAAGGGAAATGTGGGATAAATACAATGACTTGGTTGACTGCAGCAATTGTGAAGGCATTAATCATGATTAGATGCTCTAATAGATTGTCAGGGATTTTGCCACAACTATTCTGAGCAATGTAAACATTCTTGTATTCATGAATCCTCTCACTGAATTCAACACCTATCACCTAGTTGCTGCATTCTTTCGGCAAAATACATTGCTTATTTTAGTTCCCAAACAGTAGCAATTATCTGAGTCAAGCCTTGAAACAAATTACAACTAAAGATTTTGATATCTGGCATTTAACTATCTACTTTGGCACTGTTTCACTCAGATGGCACTGCTTTTGATGTAGACAAAATCAAAGACAGACCACACACTAGATTACTGATCACTTATCATAGGCTGTTACTCCACTATACTTTATTTTTTGCATCCTTGATACGTAGACATTGTTCACAGTATGTTCAACTAGCATACTATTATCCTTTTCTGTTGTTTCAATTACTTTTCCTTTTAATCAATTTTAGATCAAACTAAAAGTTTCAAAAATTGAGTGGAAAAAATTTTGTACACATTTTCCTCTATTGTTAATATTTTGTATTTCCATAACACAATGATAACTGAAATTAACACTGGTATATTATTATTATCTAGTCTACAGTCTCTACTAAAAAAAATTCTTGATAATAAGCAACTTGTTTATTTGAGTTTAAGTGCCTTCATTTTAATCCAGTTTTGTCATACTTATGGACATTTAAATGCATTTTGAGGACTTCTGTTGATTCATAATAAAAATTTCTGAAATTTCCTTTTCCTTCAGACATTTTCCTTGGGCCAAATTCTTTCTATATCTTAGCACACCTATCACTCCCAATTTATCTTTATTGCTTTCCTGATTCACACCCATTATTTCCTGAATAGACACAAACCTTTTTCATATCTTCCATATTTATAGAGCACAATCTAAACATTTTCAGAAGAAAGAGAGAGGTGAATATCTAATCTTTGACAAAGGTGCCCAGACTATTAAATAGGGAAAGGGGATCCTCTTCAACAAATGGTGTTGGAACAAATGGTTTTAAATGTGCATAAGAATGAAACTGAACCAATATATGTCACAAAGCACAAAAGTAAATTCCAAGTTGGTCAACAACTTGGATGTTAGACCAAAAACTATAAAATACTTAAGAGTAAATTATTGGCAGTACTCTTTTCCACATTATTTTAAAGACATCTTCAATGAAACAAATCCATTTACAAAGAAGACTGCATCAAAAATAAACCAATGGGACTACATCAAATTAAAAAGCTTCTGCACAGTGAAAGAAATCACTACCAAAACAAAGAGACCCCTCACAGAATGGGAGGGTCTTTACATGTCATACATCAGATAAGGGGCTAATAAACAAAATATATAAAGAGCTTGCCAAACCCAACAACAAGAAAACAAATCACCTCATCCACAGAATATTCACCATAGAAACTATCTGAAAGGCTGACAAACACATGAAAAAAATACTCCAAGTCATTGGTGGTCAGAGAAATACAAATAAAGATAACAATGAAATACCACTTCACTCCTGTGAAAATGTCATACATCAGAAAAGATAGCAGCAACAAATGCTGGAGAGGTTGTGGGGAAAGGAACCCTCCTGTGCTGCTAGTGGTAATGTTAATTGGTGCAACCCCTGTGGAGAGCAGTCTGGAGAACTCTCAGAAGGCTAGAAGTGGACCTACCCTATGATCTTGCAATTGCTCTCCTGGGGATATATCCTAAGGAACACAACACACCCATCCAAAAAGATTTGTGTATGCCTATGCTCACAGCAGCACGATTTGTAATAGCCAAAACCTGGAAGCAGCTCAGGTGTCCAACAACTGATGAGTGGCTGAGCAATTTGTGGTCTATATACACACTGGAATACTTCTCACCCTATTAAATATGACAGTTTCACTGTTTTCAGCCCATCTTGGCTGAAGCTTGAAGAAATCATGTTAAGTAAAATAAGTCAGAAACAGAAAGATGAATATGGGATGATCTCACTCAAAGGTAGAAGTTGAAAAACAAGATTAGAAAAGAAAACACTAAGCAGATCTTGCACTGGAGTTGGTATATTGCACCATAGTAAAAAAAAAAAAAAATCAGGGGTGGACGGGGGAGGGTTCAGGTCCTAGAATATGATGACAGAGGACCTTGTGGGGGTTGAATTGTTATATGGAAAACTGGGAGATACTATGCATGTACAAACTGCTGCATTTACTGTTGATTTAAACCACTAATCCCCAATAAAGAAATTTTAAAAAAGAGAGATAAGTAAACTTTTTTTTTTTCATATCAGAAACCACAAATTTCTATCTTCACATTTGAATTACAATTTTCCTGGATATTGTATTTTAAGTTGAAATACATTTTCGACCAGAGATGTTGAAGTGCATTCTTATTCCCAATACCCATTGCTGAAGGTGAAAACTTATTTATGCTAGTCTGATCCTCATTAAGAGATTTTTTTCCGAGGGGCCAGGCGGTGTTGCACCTGGCTGGGCGCACATGTTATAATGTACAAGAACCGAGGTTCAATCTCCCAGCCCCCACCTGCAGAGGGAAAGCTTTGTGAGTGGTGAAGCAGGGCTGCAGGTGTCTCTCTGTTTCTCTCCCTCTGTATCACTCCCTTCCCTCTCAATTTCTGGCTGTCTCTATCCAATAAATAAATAAAGATACATTTTTTTAAAAAGAGATTTTTTTCCTAAAGGTTTTTAAAATTCTTACTTTTTTTTTTTAATTTAAGAAAGGATTAATTAACAAAACCATAGGGTAGGAGGGGTACAACTCCACACAATTCCCATCACCCAATCTCCATAACCCACCCCTCCCCTGATAGCTTTCCCATTTTCTATCTCTCTGGGAGCATGGACCCAGGGTCATTGAGGGTTGCAGAAGGTAGAAGGTCTGGCTTCTGTAATTGCTTCCCGGCTGAACATGGGCCTTGACTGGTCGGTCCATACGCCCAGTCTGCCTCTCTCTTTCCCTAGTAGGGTGTGTCTCTGGGGAAGCTGAGCTCCAGGACACATTGGTGGGGTCTTAATCCAGGGAAGCCTAGCCAGCATCCTGGTGGCATCTGGAAACTGGTGATTGAAAAGAGAGATAACATACGAAGCCAAAAAAATTGTTGAGCAATCATGGACCCAAAGCTTGGAATAGTGGAGAGGAAGTGTTAGGGAGGTACTCACTGCAAACTCTAGTGTACTTCTGCTTTCAGGTATATATTTTGCAATAGTTTATGGATAAGTGTGAACATAAGCCCTCTCTCACAGAAACTTGTGTATATCTAGGTTATGGGACTTTGTTAGAAATTGAACTACCTGAGATGAAATTAGAGTGTACTATAAAAGGAAAGGTCTCACCCGAGTAATGAAGCTGAAGGGTTGTCATTCCACACGTGAAGTCTCTGGACACAGTCTGAGGTGAAGCATGTTGAGGTGGTAATCGTTGCGTTGATTAGGCTGTGATCTGCGGATGCAATATTATTTGATATGGATTGGGAGAGGCATACGGGAAAGTGGGCCCTATTCAAGGGTTCCAGGACTGGGAGAAGTAGGGGCTCTATAGTGGAGAGGTGAGGTTCCTGCTGTCTTAGGGTTCAAAAAACTATCGATAGTTAATGTTATCATCACATTATTTGGTAATTGGGTTAACTTTGAAAAGTCCTTTTGTTATGGTTTGCTCTACAGTATCCAGTATCTTGAATATAGCTGTGCTATTGGATGCTTCTAATCTACTTGGTCTAGGCTTTTGAGAGAGTCCGCATATCAAATACACAGCCTATATATTAAAAAGATTCAGTTTGGGAGTCAGGCAGTGGGTTAAGTGCAGGTGGTGCTAAGCACAAGGACCAGCCACCGGCTCCCCACCTGCAGGGGAGTCACTTCACACGCGGTGAAGCAGGTCTGCAGGTGTCTGTCTTTCTCTTCCCCTCTCTGTCTTCCCCTCCTCTCTCCATTTCTCTCTGTCCTATCCAACAACAATAATTACTACAACACCAAAACAACAAGGGCAACAAAAGGAATAAATAAATAAATAAAATTAAAAAAAAAGATTCAGTCTGTATTTTGAAAAAATTTGAGATATACAAATGATTTTCCCCCTCCCATATTAATTAACTACTGATTTATATGTCTACATTTTGCTAGGAGTGTACATAAACACCATTCCCACCACCAAAAGACTGTGACCCATCCCTCCCACCCACTTCCACCCCTCACTGGCCCAGGAAGCTGCATTTCTACCCCTCACCACAGGGTTTTTCTTTGGTGCCCTACTTACAATTTGATCAAGTCCTGCTTTTAGTTTCCCTTTCAGATCTTCTTACTCAACTTCTGTTGATGAGTGGGATCATGCCATATTCATCTTTATCTTTCTGACTTAGCTCACTTAACATAATTCCTTCTAGCTCTGTCCAAGATGGGTCAGAGAAGATGGGTTCATTGTTCTTGATAGCTGCATAGTATTCCATTGTGTATATATACCACAACTTTCTCAGCCACTCATCTGTTGTTGGGCACCGGGGTTGCTTCCAGGTTTTAGCTATTATGAATTGTGCTGCTATGAACATAGGAGTACACACCTCTTTTTGGTTGGGTGTTATGGAGACCTTGGGGTATAACCCCAGGAGAGGAATTACTGGATCATATGGAAGGTCCATGTCTAGCCTTCTGAGAGTTTTCCAGACTGCTCTCCACAGAGGCTATACCAATTCATATTCCCACCAGCAATGTAGAAGGGTTCCTCTGTCCCCACATCCTCTCCAGCATTTGTTGTTGCTGTCCATTTTGATGTATGCTATTCTTACAGGAGTGAGGTGGTATCTTAGTGTTGTCTTAATTTGCATTTCTCTGACAATCAGTGACCTAGAGCTGTTTTTCATATGGTTGTTAGCCTTTTGGATCTCCTCTGTAGTGAATGTTTTGTTCATATCCTCTGCCCATTTTTGGATGGGGTCATTTGTTTTTTTGGTGCTAAGTTTGTTGAGCTCTTTATATATTTTGGTGATTACTTAGTTGTCTGATGTATGGCATGTGAAGATCTTCTCCCATTCTGTGATGGGTCTCTCTGTTTGTATAATAGTTTCTTTGGCTGTGCAGAAGCTTTTCAATTTGATGTAGTCCCATTGGTTTGTTTCTGCTTTAGTCTTCCTTGCAATTTGGTTTGATTCATCAAAGACGTCCTTCAGGTGTAGGTGGGAAAGTGTTTTACCAATGTTTTCCTCTAAGTATTTGATTGTTTCTGGTCTGACTTCTAGGTCTTTGATCCATTTGGAGTTGATTTTTGTTTCTGCTGAGATAAAGTGGTTCAATTTCATTCTTCTGCATGTTACAACCCAGTTTTCCCAGCACCATTTATTGAAGAGAGCCTCCTTCTTCCATTTAATCCTTTGGGCCCCCCTTATCAAAGATTAGATGTCCATAGGTGTGGGGATTTATTTCTGGGCTTTCAATTCTGTTCCACTGGTCTGTGTGCCTATTTTTGTTCCAGTACCATGCTGTTTTGATGATGATGGCTTTATAATATGGTTTAAGGTCTGGGAGTGTGATGCCTCTATTTCTGTTTCTTTTCCTCAAGATGGTTTTGGCAATTCTAGGTGTTTTCAGGTTCCAGATAAATGATTGTAGTGTTTGTTCTATTCTCTTAAAGAAGCTTGGTGGAACTTTGATGGGTATTGCATTAAATTTGTATATGGCTCTGGGAAGAATATTCATTTTGATGATATTTATTCTTCCAATCCATGAGCATGGGATGTTTTTCCATTTCTTGGTATCAGTTTCTATTTCCTTGAGTAGTGACTTATAGTTTTCAGCATACAAGTCTTTCATTTCTTTGGTCAACTTTATTCCTAGGTATTGATTTTGCTTTTTTCCTAGGATTGATTTTGCTGAGACAGTAAATGGGAGTGATTTCTGGATGTCTTCTTCTTCAGATTTAGTCTTTGCATAAAGAAATGCCACTGATTTTTTTACATTGATTTTGTAGCCTGATACCTTGCTATATTGCCTAATAACTTCCAGTAATTTTCTGCTGGATTCTGTAGCTCTTTCTATGTATACTATCATATCATCTGCAAATAGTGAGAGCTTGACTTCTTCCCTTCCAATCTGTATTCCTTTGATTTCTTTCTCTTTCCTGATTGCTATGGCAAGAACTTCTAATACTATGTTGAAGAGTAATGGTGACAGTGGACAGCCCTGTCTAGTCCCAGATCTGAGGGTGAATACTTTCAGCTTCTGTCCATTGAGTACGATGTTGGTTGTAGATTTGCTATATATAGACTCCACTATCTTGAGGAATTTCCCATCTATTCCCATTTTTTGTAGAGTTTTGAGTATGAATGGGTGTTGCATCTTGTCAAAGGCTTTCTCTGCATCTATTGAGATAATCATGTGGTTTTTGGCTTTGCTTTTATTGATGTGGTGAATAACATTGATTGACTTACGGATGTTGAACCAGCCTTGCATTCCTGGGATGAATCCCACTTGGTCATGATGAACAATCTTTTTGATATGTTGCTGTATCCGGTTGGCCAAGATCTTGTTTAATATTTTGGCATCTATGTTCATCAGAGATATTGGTCTGTAGTTTTCCTTTTTTGTACTGTCCCTATCAGCTTTTGGTATCAGGGTGATGTTGGCTTCATAGAAGGTGGAAGGGAGTATTCCTGTTTCTTCAATCTTATGGAATAGCTTAAGAAGTATGAGTATTAACTGTCTCCTGAAAGTTTTGTAGAATTTGTTTGTGAAGCCATCTGGTCCAGGACTTTTGTTGTTGGGGAGATTCTTAATAACAGTTTCAATTTCTTTGTCTGTGATTGGTGCAATTAGATTTTGTAGTTCTTTTTGGTTCAGTTTTGGAAGGGCATATGTTTCTAGGAATTATTCCATTTCTTCCAGTTCTCTAGCTTGGTGGCATATAGTTCTTTATAGAAGTTTCGCAGGATTCTCTGGATTTCTGTTGTGTCAGTTGTGATATCTTCTCCATCGTTTACAATTCTATGAATTTGAGTCTTCTCTATTTTTTCTATAGTGAGTGTGGCTAGTGGTTTGTCAATTTTGTTTAATCTTTCAAAGAACCAACATTTGGCTTCATTGATCTTTTGTATGGTTCTTTTATTTTCAATGTTGCTTATTTCTGCTCTAACTTTAGTGATTTCTGTCCTTCTGGTTGCTTTAGGGTTCCTTTGTTCCTCTTCCTCTAATTCCTTGAGGTGTGTAGTAAGGTCGTTCATTTGGGCTTCTTCTTGGTGTTTAATATGTGATTGTATGGCTATAAGTTTCCCTCTCAGTACTGCTTTCGCTGTGTCCCAAATATTTTGATAGGTTGTGTCTTCATTTTCATTAGTTTCCAGGAACATTTGAATTTCCTGTTTGAGTGAGTCTCTGACCCAGTGGTTTCTAAGGAGCATGTTGTTTAGTTTCCAAATTCTATGTCTTTTAATAATTTTCCGTTTGTTGTTAAAAGTTAGATTTACTCCACTGTGGTCTGAGAAGATACTTGGGATGATTTCAATGCTCTTGAATTTATTGATGCTGTCTTTGTGGCCTAACATGTGGTCTATCCTTGAGTTTGTGTTATGTGGATTTGAAAAGAAGGTGTATTCCAGGTTTTTGGGGTGGAGGAGTCTGAAAATGTCCAAGAGGTCTAGTCTGTCAATCTCTTCATTCAATTCTCTTGTATCTTTATTGGTTCTCTGCTTTGTTGATCTGTCTAAGTGTGAGAGTGGGGTATTGAAGTCTCCCACTATTATTGTATTACTATTGATGTATTTTTGAAATTCTTTCAGTAGATGCTTAATGTATTTAGATGGTCCCTTGTTGGGTGCATAGATGTTAATAATTGTTAAGTCTTCTTGGCTGATTGATCCTCTAATCATTATGTAATGTCCTTGCCTATCTTTTATTACTTTATTTAATTTAAAATCTATCGTGTCTGAGATGAGAATGGCTGTTCCTGCCCTTTTTTGTGGTCCGTTAGCCTGTATGATAGTTTTCCATCCTTTCACTTTAAGTCTGTGTTTATCTTGTTGTGACAGATGGGATTCTTGCAAGCAGCATATGGTTGGGTTATGTTTTCTGATCCATCCCCCCACCCTGTGCCTTTTGATGGGTGAGTTTAAGCCATTGACATTTATTGATATTATGGATTTAATGTATTGTAGTGCCATTGTTGAAAAAAAAATTTTGTTTGCTCTGATATATTGCCAGTATTATAGTGATGTTCTTGTTTATAAGAGGTCTTTTAGAACCTATTTCAGGGCCGGCTTGGTGATGGTTGCCTCCTTGAACTTTTGTTTATCTAAGAAGGTTTTGATCCCTCCATCTAGTTTGAATGAAAGTCTAGCAGGATATATTATCCTTGGTTGAAACACTTTTTCATTCAGGGCTTGATAGATATCTTGCCATTCCCTTCTGGCTTTTAGAGTTTGAGTGGAGAAGTCTGCAGATAATCTTATGGGTTTTCCCTTGTACATGACTTTTTGTTTCTCTCTTGAAGCCCCTAGGATCCTTTCTTTATCTTTACTTCTTCTCATTGTGACTATGATGTGTCTTGGTGTCTTCAGGTCTGGGTTGATTCTGTTTGGTACTTTCTCGGCCTCTTAAATCTTGATGTCCTTTCTGTTATTCAGGTCTGGGAAGTTTTCTTCTATTATTTCCTCTAGAATGTTTGCTTCCCCTTCCTCTCTTTCCTCTTCTGGCTGGCCAATTATACGATTGTTACTTCTTTTGAGATCATCCCATATGTCTCTGTTGTTGTTTTCAGTGTCTCTCTATCTCTTTTTAAGCTCTTTCACCTCTTTCTTAGTTTTCTCTAGCTCATCCTCTGTCTGACTAATTCTGTTTTCTGCTTCTGTTAGTCTGCTTTCCCTTGCCTCAGCTTCTTTCTTCATTACAGCTATTTCAGCTTCCAGTTCTCTAATTGCCTCAAGATAATCATTATTTTCCTTGGGGGTCTCAACTGTTGTTTCCCTAATACTGCCATTCCTTTCCTCCAATGTTGTTTTCATTTCTGTGATTAATAAGTTTAGTATTGCTTGCATACTTTTCTTATCTATGGTTACTTCTGGCTGATTTGTAGTTTCTTCTGGGCTTTTGTCTTCATTCATTGGAGTAGCAGTTTTATTTGTTTTTGATCTACCCATTTTTTTTAATTTATGTGTTTCTTTTTTTTATGCTCTGTTGTTCCTCAGTTGTTGTGTCTTGAGTACAAGTAACACTGTACTAAATACTTTTATGACAATTGCACTCACCAACCTCAGGAATTACAGTATCAACTGAAGCAAGTATTGAAGTAGTTTAATCATTACCAGTTAGCCAAACAATTTTTCCAGTCAATGAAAAAATAGTAACCAAATCACAGTCAAGAAAGAGAAAAGAAAGAAAGGATAGCAAGAATAGACAGTTATGCGAACTACTATCCACTGTATATTCTAGGGGTAACAAGAGGGGAAAGGGAACTAGAGCAGAGATACACACATAGAGAGTCCACTCTGAGTCAGATTTCTTCCCCAAAATAATTCACAAATTCAGAAAGGCAAAGAAGAAGGAAGAAGCATATGACAAGATTAAAAAAAAAAAAAAGAGAGAGAGATACGAGAGAGAAAAGGGAAAAGATAAGAGAAAGAGCTGTAATTAAAGAGCAGTGAAAGGAAATTCCCAAATGTGTATCAGTGAATTCAAAAAAGCACACTGTTTGTTGGTGTGGGGGCTGGGGGCTGTGACTTAGGAAGCTGTAGGATTAAGGAAGAAGGTATGACAAGAATGAGAAAAAGAAAAAAAAAGAAAGAGAGAGAGAGAGATAGAGAGAGAAAGAAAAAGATAAGAAAAAGAACAGTCATAAAAGGGCAGTGAAAGGAAAGGGTTTTTTTAAAAAATGTATTTATTTTAAATTATTTAATTAGCTATGCGGGGTGAGTTGGGGGGGTTGACTACTTAGAAAGAAAAAAGGCCAGAGGTTTCAGAAGGGTATAGACTTAGAATTAATGATACTCCCTGGTGGTACAGGAATTTGGTAAAGAAAAGGACTGGCTATGGGGGGCGGGGGCCGGGAAGGAGGTATGCTTGAAAATTAAAAGGAAGAAAAAAATTTTTTTCCCTTTTTTTTTTTTTCCCTTTTTTCCCTACTCTAATTCTTAACCCAAATTAAGTTATAGTCACCTCCTTGGTGTCACCGCTAGGACCCCTTATTGGCTGGCCTGCTAATGGCAGAAAATCCTACTGTTTGCAGGAGATGTGGTCAGAGCTCAGCCACTAGCAGCTTCTCAGTCCGCCATATTCTGGGAAACCCTCCCACCCCCGAAGCTTTTTTTAAAGGATTTCTCAAAGATGAAAACTAACTCCAAGTCCTTTTGATCCAATGAAAGCTGTACTCAAGGACGTCCTCGGATCCGCCCTCAGGGTCGCGGTGGTCTCCCGAGAGAAAGCTCCCGAGTTACAGTGCTCCCTCCCAGTCCTCTGCCGGCTGCCCAGCAGCGCTCTGCAACCAGCGGAGGAGCCGCCTTCCCGGGCGGAGGACAGTGCCCTGCGCACCCGCCTTGCCCGCCGCAGCCTGGGAAGTCTGGCGCAGCCCACCCGCTATTCCGCGCCACCTCTACTCTAATTATTAACCCAAATTAAGTTATAGTCACCTCCTTGGTGTCACCACTAGGACCCCTTATTGACTGGCCTGCTAAAGGCAGAAAATCCTACCGTTTCCAGAAGATGTGATCAGAGCTCAAGCCACTAGCAGCTTCTCAGTCCGCCATCTTCCGGGAACCCTCTCAAATTCTTAATCTTAATTTGAAAAGTTTATAATAAAACACTCAGTTCTCATTATTTTTCTTTATCTTTGCTGAACATTTTCAGTCTAAAAACATGTTCAACGGGGAAGCAATTACAGAAGCCAGACCTTCTACCTTCTGCAACCCACAATGACCCTGGGTCCATGCTCCCAGAGGGATGGAGAATGGGAAAGCTATCAGGGGAGGGGGTGGGTTATGGAGATTGGTTGGTGGGAATTGTGTGGAGTTGTACCCCTCCTACCTTATGGTTTTGTTAATTAATCCTTTCTTAAATAAAAAAAAAAAACAACTGAGGATGCAACTTGGTTTGGAGGAATTCTTTGTTATTTAACCACTTTGTATTCATTACCCTTTTCCTTTCATTCAAAAATGACCACTGGAATGAATACGGAATTGCTAGATTACTTATACATCTTTAAATTATTTCTTATATTTTCCATATTTCTGTTGGATTTCCTAATTGTTGATTTTCCTAGTCAGCCCCATCTATAAGAATTATTACATAGTTATACTTTAGTCACAAAATTTCCTCTTTGTTCTCTATAGTTTTCCTTTCAAAACACCATATTAATTTTTTTCAATGGTTGTAAGAATTTTTTTTTAATTGGGAGGTTAATTGTTTACAGTGCAATTGCTACATGGGTATAATTTCAATCTCACTAAAATAGATACGTGCAAAACACTTTTAACGCCCCAAATTAGCACCATCATTGTGTACCAGGATGTGAAAACCCTCCCTCACTCCTACTCCTAGGACTCTTTTTTCTCCTTCCCCAGAGTATTTTATTTTGGTGCAACATACCAAAGCAGTTCAGGTTTTACTTTAATTTTTCTCTTTCTGTACTTGTTTCTTGAATATAGCCCATGAATAAGATCATCCCATCTTCATCCTTCTTTTTTTGGATTATTTTATTTAACGTGACTCCTTCAAACTTCATCCAAGATAGGATGATGAAGATGACTTCAATATTCCATTGTGCATAGATATACCATGACTTTCTTAGCCACTCATCTGTTGGTGCACACTTAGGTTTCTTCCAAGATGGGTTACTATAAATTTTGCTGCTATGGATGGGTGTCTTTGGTTCCTTTGGATATACCCTCAGGAGAGGAACTGCAGGGTCATAGAGTAGGTAGAAGCCTGAGGCTTCTCAGTACTGCACTGCTCTCCACAGGGGTTAGACCAATTGACATTCCCACCAGCAGTGCAGGAGTATTTGTAGCATTTTTTTCTATTTTCCTAAAAAATGTGGTTGGGATCTTGCTGGGAATAGCATTAAATTTGTATATGGCTCTAGGTAGTATATTCATTTTGATTATATTAATTCTTCCAACCCATGAGCAAGGAATATCTTTCCACTTCTTGTGTCTTTTCCTATTTCCTTTATCAGTATACAAGTAGTTCACTTATTGTTAAATTTATTCTTAGATATTTTATTGTTTTTGTTGCTATACTAAAAGGAATTGATTTCTGGATTTTTTTTAATCTGCTACTTTAGTGTTTGCATAGAGGAATGTCACTGGCTTTTGTATGCTAATTTTGTAGCCTGACACTATTATTGCCTGAGAGTTTCCAAAAGCTTCTTGCTGACTTCTTTAGGTTTTTCTATCATATCATCTGTAAATAGGGAGTGTTTGACTTCTTATCTTCCCATCTGTATCTCTTTAATTTCTTGCCCTTACCTGATTATTATGACAAGAATTTCTAACACTATGTTGAATAGTAATGGTGATAGTGGGCAGCCCCATCTAGTACCTGATCTGAGGGAGAATGCTTTCAGGTTTTCACCAGTAGGTATGATGTTGGCTGTAGGTTTGCTATATATGGATTCCACTCTCTAGAGGAAATTTTTATCTATTCCCATGTATGTAGTGTTTGAACCATACATGGATGACTGAAAAGCGATTTTGAGGATTCTGAAGAACAATGAAGAATCTGCCACCACTTCTCCATAATTCTCTAGCTTTGCTTTCCCTTCTATGTCAGCTTCTTGCTTTGTGGAAGACCACGAGCATCAAAAAGGTTTCTGTTTCCCATCCAGCGAAAGAAATGAGTGTAATATTTCTAAACATTTCTGATTTTACTGTTGACAACTTACACCAAAATCTGTATTCAGTGAGTTGTCACTGTCTTCTCTGAATTTCTCTTTCATGTTGTGGGACTTCATCATCCTTAGTAATTTATTCATATCTTGAACCAGGGTCCTTGCTCACTACAATGTATGCTCTTAGCCATGTGTGCCACCATCTCTTCTGATTTATTCATATCTTAAGAATAATGTGAGAAAAATGTCTGCTTGTCCATGGACAGAATTCTCTATTAAAGAAGTTGTGAATTAGTCAGGCATTGGGTACATCTGCAGCCAGAATGGAAATAGTTTGGTTCTATGTCCTCAATGTCCACATTAATCACCTCCCTTTATCAGAATATTTGTTTAGTTACTTGTTTTTATTCTGGGAATTTAAGATCTGACTGCTTTAGGTTTTTTGTACAGAGGGAGGAGAAAAAGTGGGAATTCACTTGTTATGTTTATTGACTTTTCATTAGGTCTCATGATTTAAACCTTTTGCTCATTTGCACCCTCAATCATACTATGCCCTTTCAAATCCCATGCTTCTTTGAGTTTTTATACATTTGTATTTTTTTATACATTTGTATTTTTGTATTTTTGTATTTTATACATTTGTATTTTTTTATACATTTGTATTTTTTTATACATTTGTATTTATACAAATGTACATTTGTATAAATGTACATTTTTGTACATTTGTATATTTGTATAGTACACCCTCTGGCTGTACTATACAGTAAGAGTATGCTAGCAGGGATCTTGTATATTCTACCCAAGAATCACCATTCATGAATTAATTTCTACTTTCTAGAAGAATGTCAACAAGTTTTCACTTATTGACTTGCCCTCATTTTGCTTTTATAAATTATGAATTTGTGATTTCTTCTTTTACAGTTTTATCTTAATTGAAGCATTTGGAATATATATAATACATCAGCCATCTTCACATAAAACCTATAGATTATGTTTTGATATTAATGCTACAGTGATAAGTTTGAGAATAAAGTAAGTTAAATGGGTAAAGCTGTTAAGTATAATTTAGTAATGTAGGGAAGGAGCAATGAGAATTCACCAGTATAGTGGTAAAGAGCATGAAGGACAGATAGTAGAAATTAAGGAGACTGACTATATAAGAATTAATAATAGAAGGGAGTTGGGGGGTAGCACAGCAGGTTAAGTGCACGTGGAGCAAGGAGCAAGGACATGACAGGTGTAAGGAACCCGGTTCTAGCTCCCAGGTCCCCATCTGCAGGGGAGTCGCTTCACAGGCAGTGAAGCAGGTCTGTAGGTGTCTGTCTTTCTCTCCCCCTCTCTGTCTTCCCCTCCTCTCTCCATTTCTCTCTGTTCTACCTAACAATGACAACATCAATAACAACAACAACAAAAACAATAAAACAAGGACAACAAAAGGGTAAATAAATAAAGGCATTAATATTAGAATGTAAAGATAAATATTATGTTTCTATTTCTGGCCTAAGAAATTACTACAATTATGACAGTTGTAATAGCACTTTTTTCCCCCCACATTTTTTGTGACTAGTCATGGTTTACCAGATTGGACCATTACAGAATATAGTTCCATACCACTCCCACCACCAAATTTCTATTTCCCCACCCTCCTAACAATAACTATCATCTGTGTCAGCAAGTCTTAACAGTATCTTATGTTCTTTCTTTTTGTTTGTTTTCTTGTTTGTGTACTTGTTTGTTTTTGTAAGTTCATGTGCTCCAGTTCTCCAGATTCTATATGAGTAAAACCATATGACAGGAAATAGTACCAACCTGGTATATCACAGTTGTAAGCTAGAATTCTATACAACTTTAAAAGCCAGAACTCCTACCTTCTGCATCCCAAAAAGAATTTTGGTCCATACTCCCAGACAGATAAAGAATAAGGACGCTTCTAATGAAGGGGAT
>NC_080179.1:27183220-27238220 GCF_950295315.1 Erinaceus europaeus
ATTTCTGGGGGGCTGGGTGGTGGCACACCTGGTTAAGAGCACACATTATATACAAGGACCTAGGATCGAGCCCCCAGTCTCCACCTGCAAGTGGTGAAGCAGTTCTGCAGGTATCTCTCTGTCTTTCTCCCTCTCCACTCCCCCCTCCTTTCAATTTCTGGCTGTCTCTAACAAATAAATAAAGACAATATAATATTACAAAACAAACAAACAAAAAAGAATTGAATTTCTTTTAATATTATGTGTTAATTGCAAATCACTTTATCATAGAACATAAAACCTTTTGGACACAAGCAAACTGGCAGTACTTTCTCATTTTATTGGTTGTTCTGTTATTCTGATTATGATTACTACTAGGAATGAAAATATAGTACCAGAAAACAAGCAAGTGCTTGAAAAATTACTAATTAAAGTCTATATCAGCATAATCTTAACCAGAAAAGAACAAGTCAGGATAGGAGCTACATTGGTTTCTGAATCATTGGTCTTAGTCTTTCACTACTGATTTACTGCACTGTCCTGAGTGTGTAACCTAATCTTACTATTTTTTTTCCTATAGAACAAAGAAGAAAAGTAGTAGCCACAGTAACAGTTACTGTTAGTGCAGAAGACAAGACTTTCCTTTATAGCCTTTGGGGATTCCTAAAGATAAACAAGATTCTTGTATAAGTGCTTTGAGCTACTTAAGTGGTAGGGGGAAAAAAAAAATCTTGCATACTTACTTTTTTTTTTCTTTCTGGTTTTCATGACACGTTAATAAATGTAGTAGATTCTCAATAAATGCTAAATGGAACTGAATTACAAATAGTTTCTCTAGCAATGAAATCAGTTTGTAGCTAGAATATACCTTTTTTATATTTCAGTCTTAATGACAGACAGTGCTTTGGAATAGAACAGTCTTTTTTTTTTTTCCTAAAGAAAGCATTATCTGAAAATTAAAGCTCTGTGCTATTTAACAAACAGGAATATAATAAACACTCATTCATTAACTGAGTACAAAGTTTTGTTGCAATAAGTAAATAGAAAAAAATTACTGAAATCTTTGTCTGAGACATTGTTTAGTATTGTTAGTAAGGCAGATATAAAGAGACATGGAAGGCAATGAAACTGCTAAAAGATATTTTTCTTACTTATTTCAAGTTATCCTCTGTTGATGGTCATGTTTATGCCTTTAGCAGAAGAATAAATGTAGTTGCCTGTTGTTTTCTGTAGAAATTAATACAAGAGTGACAGTATGCAATCTCCCCTGTGAAGGAAGATATTTTGCCTATGAATAAGTCGCATGAACAGCCACAGACAGAGCTCTTTGAAAATGTAACTAAATAAACGTGGAATACTTAATCAATCAATGTCAGTATCCATATGAAAAACACAATTGGGCCCTTCTTCAAGAGTAATTTATCTGCCCTGATATATATGCACAGTAAAATAAAAGTAACTGAGTCAGATACTAAGATAATTCCAGAGGGGGTGGGGGGATGCATTGGTTTACTGATTGGTTTAATGATTGAGACAGTCTTTTTTAAAAATTTATTTATGAAATAGACATATTGACAAGATCCTAGGATAAGAGGGGTACAATTCCACAACATTATTTGTTAATTCCGGGGGTAGATGATAGAAGATGTATTTTGAGTGTGTGGATTTTGCACATGTATGTTTTTTTTTTTTAATTTTCTACTTTACTTTCAGTTTGAAATACAACCTGAATGAGCCTGAATGGTGTTTGGAGTGAAAATTTTAAAAGCTTTTAAAAATATTATTGCCCAGCATACTTGGTCATGCACATAGAACATAAGCCATTTCTTTTTAAAAAATATTTTCTTTCTTTCTTTTTTAAATCTTCTTTCTTTCTTTTCCCCTTTTGCTGTCCTTGTTGTTTTTCATTGTTGTTGTAGTTATTATTGTTGTTGTTGTTAGATAGAACAGAGAGAAGTGGAGAGAGGAGGGGAAGACCAAGAGGGGGAGAGAAAGACACCTGCAGATTTGTTTCATTACCTGTGAAGCGAGTCCCCAGCAGGTGGGGAGTGGGGACTCCAACTTATGCTGGTCCTTGCACTTTGCACCACATGCGCTTCACCCGCTGCGCTACCAACCGACTTCCAAGCTATTTCTTGTCCCTAGGAAGTTTATAATCTGATGCGAGAAAATGTGAGCATAAAGAGCCATTTATCTGATAGGAAATGAGCCAATGGGAAGCAACTCAACAGGTAGGGCACAGGATTTGAATTGTGGGAGGTCCCAGAATCAATGTTTAATACTGTATTATCAGTTAAATCCTTGTCTCTTTCTCGTAAAATAGCATTTAAAAAAAATAAATATGGTGGTACAAAAACATATAATTGCCCTTCTGTTGGTGGTCTTACCATTCATGAGGAGATGTGAAATAGTATACACGTGACAATAATAGTCTTGTAAATCAACCATTTTCCCCCAAACATATTCAATTAAAAGGTATTGTTCTTCCATGTTTTCTATGCCTAATATTAAAGAGTTAGGATTGTTTTAATTTTAAATTTAACTTCAAAGAAAACAGAATCTGTCATTTTCTTTCATTTACTCTAATTATCTTCTATCCAAAACTATTTGCTCCTCTGTAGTTACATTCTTGAATGCAATTTCTCATGATTTTTCTTTTCTAAGGAGTTGTATTTTTATGGTTTTGTTTTGACCTGGATTTCAGTTGTTGACTTTACCTTAATATTTTGTTATGCCATGCATTCTCCTTGATCTATACAAGTTGGAGTTACCCTTTCAGTAAGAGTTCAACTAGAGACAAATGAATCATCCATGATACAGCTTGCTGTGGTACACAATAATTTTATTTCACTCATGTTAAAAATGGAAAAGAAATCAATAATTTCAAACAAATTTAATGTAATTTGTACAAAATAACAGCAAGTTTTTACCAAAGAATAGCACAAGGCTTAAACAAGTTTCCTTCAGAAGGATTCCAGCTTCAAGAACTAGAATATGTGAAGTTCAAGATCCAAATGTGTCAATTGCTGATGGAAATACATATGATTTTTTAACTTTTAATTTTAGAAACTTGTCATAATATTGGACAGTGTGAGCAAAAGGAAATAATTTACATTATGAAAAACTCGACAAACAAATCCCTTAAATAATACATGCTGAAGAGCAGTGTGTAGCTACAGCAAGATATTGCTTAGAGAGATTTTGTTTAAAACATTTATTGGAGGCATATATTACAGTATATCATTTACTGGCTGGAAGCCATGCAATATGTGTCTTTACAAAAAAAAATTACCTTGTAATATGAGCCCCTCCAAGGCATAATTATATAATAAAGTTCTTATTGGGAAAACTGGAAGTAGGCCAAGCCTTGTCCAAATATAGTGAATGTCAGAGCCAAATTTATTATCCTTAGCTATTAACAGGAGAAGGCAGGTTTTGTTTACCAAGCCTAATTCTCTCCTAATTACAGCCACTATAAAATAATTACTATCCATGGGATAACAACACAAGACAGAGTGACTAACAGAAGAAACTGCAGGGGTTAGAAAACAGAGTGCAATTCTGTGTCATTTTGAACAGCTTGTGTACTGCCATGAACAAATTAACGGACTTCATTAAGGAATTATGTTTTAAGAGTGGCTTTGCGGTGAAGCAGTAAAGCAATTAATGCATCTTATTAAGTCCTAGATCTGAGTTGTAGTGCAGTTTGAGATAGCAACTAATTTTTTTTTTTATTATTTTTGATGTAACAGGTTTAATAGGATAGAACCACATTACTGGGCAAGATGGTTAATGAGCATAGAGAAAAAGACTCCACTTTGGACAAATGATATCCAGTGCTTGCTAACTTGTTCTTTCTTTATGAGCAAATTTCTTACCGTGGAGATTTTAATAATCTACTAAAGACAAATGCTAGTTTTTATTTCTGCCTATTTCACAATCTTCCCTTATGTCCTAAACACTGTTGGATTACACTTTTGATAAAAGGTGTACTTTTAAGAAAGACAAGCATATTCTATCTATCTAAACTACAAAACTGGGAACTTGAAATATTATTTCAATATTTCATATTTGATTTACACATTAATCAAAACACAATATTATCCAGTTGAAACATGATGCTTCATTAAATTTTCAATGTTTCCTGATCCCACATTCCCAAACCTCTTCTATCTCTCACATAGCCCCAGAATGGGAAAAAAAATCTTGTAGATCTTTGTTCCCTGAAAACACATGGGACAGATTCAACCACCATTCTTACTACTTGTATGCAATGACAAGGGTAAAAGGTAAAGTGGCTTTCACGGTTTTTTGGTTTCTTTCTTTCTTTCTTTTTTTTGCCACTTTTCTCCTCAACCCCATCCCTCTCTGCAAAGGGTCATTTTTCCCTGTGGGAGGAAAAAAGGCTTCTGTTTAGGTGACTTGGTGAAAACATATAAACTCAGCACACTTGGGGAGTCTGTTTTAGATATTCCTTTTAATAGGTCTCCAGATGGTTACATAAAAGCCAAAGGATTATTATAGCAACTCCCAGCCGGACCATTAGAGGGAAGGGTAGAGCAGTTTCCTTTAAAACCTTTTTTTTTTTTTTTTAAAGAATATATGATCTGATGATAAAAAAAATTCCCTTACATGAAAGTACAGAAAAATTAAAATCTAAAATTCATTTTTGTATTGTATTTATCTCCATAATGGTCTCAGGCATATGAAGTCATCTGACTTAAAGCTAGAAAATGAAAAAAATAATTTTAGTTTTTTACAATAATTTCTTAAGATGCTTTAGCTTTTTTTTTTTTTAATACAAAAAAAAAACCTTCTTTTTTCTCCTGTTTTTATGCTCCAGACTGAATATTTCTGTGGTGAACTAAAGTTAAGAATAGTATAGGCAGTAAAGAGATTCAGGAAAAACATTGTATGTGAACAATGTCCTATCTTAAATATATATTTACTTAGGAAGTCTCTAGGTATATTCTTTTCTAGTACACACACACAATTTTTGTCCCCTCAGATAAGAACAGAAATATGTTATGTAAATTTAGACACATTTTTCTCCACTCAGTCATATATAATTTTCATTGTAAATAAACTTCTCTCAATTTTTAGGGCTATTCTGTTGGTTTGCCAAATAGTTTTCTTTTTCAGCATAAGGCCTTGTATGTATGCCATTCCACTGCTCCCAGTTCAACCTCTATTTCTTTAGTAGGAGGTTAAGAGGTGGAGAAACATCACCGCACCATTTCAACATTCATAAATCTTACTGCACTACCATAATATTCCCCATGTAGTGACCATGGTAGAAAAGATTCCCTAGAACAAAAAAATATCTCCTGGCCTCTTTTCAACATATTTTATAATTAAAATTTTCTTAGTGACTGAATTATGGTTTACAATATTTTTAAGAGGAGTTTATTTCTCATTGTACCCACTACCTAAGTTCTGTGTGACTTTTCATTATTTATCATATTTCCTTGGTAGTTCTAGTGAAAAACTTGGAGACAGCAGTGAGACACACTAGTTTCTATCTTAAACTGGAATATTTTATTTTTTAATTTTTATCTTTAAGAAATATTTTGAACACATAAAAGTACAGAGAATAATATTCACATACTAACAAAACTTGACAAGTTTTAATGCATTATAGTATATACAATATATAGGTTCTTCTTGTCTTTTTCCTTACTAATTTATATTGAAAACCCCCTTTATATTTTCAACTAGTGTCCTGAATATTTTTCTTCCTTCTCCACCTTGGGAGAAATAGTCACTCTCTTAAATTTGGTTTGCAATGTTTGTTCACATTTGCTATTTCTGCAGATGTACAAAACGATATACCAGTATATGAATTTAAATTCACATAAATATTCTGCTACTTACTTTATCACTCATATTTATGTTATCAAGATTTGTCTGTGTTGCCACACGCAGAATCAGTGTACTTATTTGATTTTCTTTCTAGACTTCAGTATGGCAATGTCAAAAATCCTTTCTAGTTTGTAGTGTTTTAATTTTCTTTATCATTTATAAATAATTAAATTAAATATTATAACTTATAACAGTGGACAGCATAGTAAGCCTTTCTAGTAATTCACACTCCATCATGGAAAGATAAATCCCATGGTCATGATGTAAGTGTAAGTGTGGAGGACCCTGGTGATGCTGCCCACAGCTGCAGGGTTGGAGTAAAAGAAAGTAGCTTCTTCCATGTCCTATTAGGTAGAAGTCAGTGTTATGAGCTACTAAATATCTTTCAAAATGCATAAATAAGCTGATCTAGAAATTTTAAAATGTATAGGACAAATTTTATCAATATTATAAAGACATTACATTGGCACGGTGTATTGTCAAGAACATTCCTATGCATCACATCAAGGATTCACAGAAGTTCCAAACTGACTGTTTAGTTAGCAACTGGTGCAGTGTGTATTGTCAATTTTAGTGTTAACAGGGCTCTCCTATCATTTCAGTCTCATTTAAAGGCTTCCAAAAGTTATTTTAAAAGTGAACATATTTATAAATTTAAAATATTATAGTGTTATCAGATGTCTAAAGAAGGCAAAGACTATTTTAAAGTATGATTTTTAGATTATTGAAATTTTATTTATATATTTTGGATAGAGACATTGAGAGAGGAAGGAGAGAGGGAAAGAGAAAGAGAGACACTTGTAACACTGTTTTACCACTCATGAAGCTTTCCCCCTGGAGGTGGGGACCCAGGACTTGCACTGAGGTTCTTGTGCACTTTAATGTGCGCATTCAATCAGGTATACCACCACCTGGCCCCATAAGGAAAATACTGTTGCCTGAAGTTCATTAATATGATTTTAGACATCAAGCATGAGACATTGCATATTAATACAACACTTCATAGGAAGTAAGAGTAGGCAGCATTAATGCCACTACGATGACCTCTCTTCTCAGGGATTATATTTTTCCTACACATGTTCACTATGGTCAGAACTTGAGCTGGTAAACATCAACTTTGAAGCATATTTCAAAGAATATAGAATGAAAATGATGATACATAAATTTCTTTCCTACCAACATGTCAAAGAACCTAAAACATTTCATCATTTGGTATTTATTCCTTTGACTTATGCAAAGTCTATAATTTGAAATAAATGTTTTAGTAAAATGTTTTAGTATGTTTTTATCATGCGCTAAAATGTTAGTAGCCTATGTTAATGTGCTATTAACCAATAATCTAAATTTCTTTAAATAAAAAGGAATATTTCACATGTTAAGATGGGCAAGGACAAGAAAAATTTGTATTGTAAGAACTACTTTGGTAAGAATTTGAAAAAAAAAGTTAACCAGTGAACAGAGAAAGCATGAAATAGTGAACGCTTTAGAAATTAAGGAGAGAATATTCTTAAAGTTGAGGAAATGGCATTGAAGTTCTGTCATGTAAGTGTTGTTAGTACATGCATGTAAAATAGCTACATAAGAATTTGATCATTATCAAGACTCCATGCACAAATTAAATTTATCTCTCTTTATACACATAATGTTTAGTCCTTTATATTAAAGGAAAAAAAAGTCCCAAGCCTTTCAATACATAGTCTTTGAAATTAGGAATTAATGTATAGCTTATAGTTTTGTAAAAAAAATCATTTTAGTACTTCTGAGAGTAGTAATACGTATAAATGTGACATATAAAGGAAGAGAACAACAGCAGCATCTGTGTTTCTCTCCTCTCCTGGGTCAACCAGGAATACCAAAGGAGACCACCTGGGACCACAACACGACAAGACTAGAATGACTTAAGGAACCCACCAAGTCACTGGTGAGTGCAAACATGTGTGCTCTTGGACAGACAGGAGCCTAGGTGACTGGTAACAGTATAGCAGTTTACCAGTTGAGACACCACCTCTAGTCTGTTTCACAAACAAGGGGATGGCTAAAGGGAGGAGAGGACTCCCCTGAAACTCACCAAATAAAACTGTGACTCTCCATTTCCACTGCCCTCAGAATCTGGAGCAGCAGCTGGGAGGCCCTTTGCTAACACCAGGGGACAAAGAAGTAACGAGGAAACTCAGGAGAAGATCTATACCTCAGTGGCCTAGTGGTGAGGCTGTGAAAGTCTCTTTGCATAAACACTGGATTATCTCTACCCCACCCTGATTTTTCTCTTGGTCAGGAGTGAGGGACCAAGCTAAGAAGCCTACTAATAGTTTAAAAGCCCTCAGGCTCCCACAAGCTACAGGGAAGAAAAAGCACAAAAGAGGCTTTTAAGCCCCTGAGCTCCAAATCAGGGATTAAAATACCATTGAAACAACTGTTAACTTCCACAACTGTGAACCCTTTAATTACTTTACTTATACACAAGTCAATCCAAACAAGAGTGATCAGTAATTTGAAAAGTACTGAGAGAGGTACTTCATAACATACTATATAAAATGGTTTAAAAACAGAAAGAAATTTTGGAGAAATGAACCAGGACAAGAGTCCAGCTAAAAGCCCTGCAAAAGCACAAAATAATGAGGTCAACATCCAAACACTAGTTAAGGAAATAATCACAGGAGTGAGTAAGGTGTTTTAAAGAATTGTCCATATCCTCTGCCCATTTTGGATGGGGTCATTTGCTTTTTTGTTGCTAAGTTTGCTGAGCTCTTTATACATTTTGGTGATTAGTTTCTTGTCTGATGTATGACATGTGAAGATCTTCTCCCATTCTGTGAGGGGTCTCTTTGATTGCTCAACAATTTGTTGGCTTTGTATGTTAACTCTCTTTTCAGTCACCAGGTTCCAGATGCCATCAGGATGCCCGCCAGGCTTCCCTGGACTGAAGACCCCACCAATGCGTCCTGGAGCTCCGCTTCCCCAGAGACCCACCCTACTGGGGGAAGAGAGAGGCAGACTGGGAGTACGGACCGACCAGTCAATGTCCATCTTCAGCGGGGAAGCAATTACAGAAGCCAGACCTTCCACCTTCTGCAACCCACAATGACCCTGGGTCCATGCTCCCAGAGGGATAGAGAAGGGGAAAGCTATCGGGGAGGGGATGGGATATGGAGATTGGGTGGTGGGAATTGTGTGGAGTTGTACCCCTCCTACCCTATGGTTTTGTTAATTTATCCTTTCTTAAATAAAAAAAATAAAAAAGTCAACAACAACAACAAAAGAATTGTCAACAGAAATGCAGAAACAACAAATGAGACTGTGGAAGAAAATACTAATTATCTCAAGGTTATTAGAGAGCTGAATGCTGAAATAGCTGAGTTAAGAATACAACTAGCTGAAAAAACTAAAACACTATCAGAACAGGGTAACAAAATAGATGAACTCCAGAAAACAGTAGAGGGGAGAGAAAATAGAATCAATGAGGCTGAAGACAGAATTAACAAGATTGAGGACGAATTAGAGACAACTAAAAAGAAGTAAGAGATCTCAAAAAGAAATTAAGAGATACTGAAAACAACAACAGATACATATGGGATGACTTCAAAAGAAATAATATTCACATTATTGGCTTACCAGAGGAAGAAAGAGAGGGAGGGGAAGAAAGCATTCTTCAGGACATAATAGCTGAGAACTTCTTTAGTCTAGACAACATCAAAAAAATAAAAGTTCAAGAAGCCCAGAGGGTCCCAAACAGAATTAACCCAGACTTAAAGACACCAAGACACATCAAATTTAAAATGGAAATGAATAAAGATAAAGAAAGGATCCTAAAGGCTGCAAGAGAAAAACAAAGTCACCTATAGAGGAAAACCCGTAAGATTAACAACAGACGTCTCCACACAAACACTACAGTCCAGAAGAGAATGGCAAGATGTCTATGAAGTGCTCAATGATAAAGGTTTTCAGCCAAGAATACTGTATCCTGCTAGACTGTCATTTAGACTAGATGGAGGCATAAAAACCTTCTCAGACAAGCAACAATTGAAGGAATCAACTATCACCAAAGCCTGCCCTGAAAGACGTTTTGAAAGGTCTCCTATAAAGAGTCAGAGCAATATAAATAGGCCATATATTAGAACACTCTAAAAATCTACAAAAATGGAGTTAAAATATCTTCAGTCTTTGATATCAATAAATGTCAATGCCTGAATTCACCTATTAAGAGGCACAGAGTAGGAAGACGGATCAGAAAACACAACCCAACAATATGCTGTCTACAGGAAACCCACCTAACTCAACAAGAAAAACACAGACTCAAAGTGAAAGAATGTAAAGCTATCATTAAAGTCAATGGCCCACAAAAAGAGGGCAGGAACAACTATTCTCATATCTGACATGATAAACTTTAAAATAAAAAGAATTAAAAACTATAGTTATGGACACTACTTAATGCTCAGTGGATAAGTCAATCAAGAAGACTTAACAATTATTAATATCTATGTGCCATATAAGAAGTCATCAAAATACACTAAACATCTACTGAAAGAGCTACAGTAATATATTAACAGCAACACAGTAATAGTAGGGGACTTCAACACACCACTCTCTCAACTTGACAGATCATCCAGGCAGAAAATCATTAAAGACATGAGGGAACTAAATGAGGAGATAGATAAACTAGAACTATTAAACATTTTCAGAGTCATTCATCCCAAGAAACTGGAATACACATTTTACTCAAATCCACGTGTCGTTCTCAAGGATAGACCATATGTTAGGCCACAAAAACAGCATCAGCAAATTCAAGAGCATTTAAATCATCATGAGCATCTTCTCGACCACAATGGAATTAAACTAACACTTAACAATCAACAGAAAATTGGTAATAATCCCAAAATGTGAAAACTGAACAGTACACTGTTGCTATGCTTCACATTGGTTTGGTCTCGCCCTCCCGCCCCCCCCGCCCCCCCCTCCTCTGGGAGATTGTGGTTTGGCCCCTGCTAGTTTCGCGCCCCCCCTTCTTCCCACCCCCTGCCCCTACGGACTTCTAGAGTTCCTGCGGCAGCCACCGGAGGAGAAGGATGCAGGACAGATCTGTGTGGTGATTAGTTTGGGGAGTCCCTCTCAGCTGCCGGAGCAAAAAGACAGGAGAGTACTTTTTCCCACTTGTGGGTAAAGATTAAACTGCGTTCTCAGCTCAGCCGTGTGTCTCTGGTCGTCTCTGTTACCCGCCCGTGAAGCCAGCCCGGTTAAAACAATAGTACACTCCTTAACAACTACTGGATCAAAGAGGAAATAAAGGAAGAAATCAAAATGTTTTGAGAGTTCAATGAAAATGAAGACACAAGTTATCAAAATACTTGGGAAACAGCTAAGGCAGTACTGAGAAGGAAGTTCATATCCATTCAAGCATACATTAGGAAACAAGAAAAAGCACAAATAAACAGCCTGATTGCACATCTTAAAGTCCTAGAAGGAGAAGAACAAAGGAACCCTAAAGCAACCAGAAGGACAGAAATCACTAAAGTTAGGGCAGAAATCAATAACATTGAAAATAAGAAAGCCACAAAAAAGATCAACAAAAGAAAATGTTGGTTCTTCCAAAGAGTGAACAAAATTGACAAACCTTTAGCCAGACCCACAAAACAAAAAAGGGAGAAGACCCTATAACGTTTGATTATAAATGAAAGGGGAAATATCAAAAAAGACATCACAGAAATTCAACATATCATGCGAGGCTTCTATGTACAACTATATTCCACCAAACTAGAGAACCTGGAAGAAAGGGATGATTTCCTAGATACCTACAAACTTCCAAAACTAAGTAAAGAGGAAGTAAATAACACGAACAGGCCCATCACAGCTTATGAAATTGAAACAGTTATCAGTAATCTTCCCCAAAATGAAAGTCCTGGGCCAGATGGTTTTACAAATGAATTCTACAAAAAATTCAAAGAATAACTAATACCTCTACTTTTAAAAGTCTTCCAGAAGATTGAACACACTGGAATACACCCTTCCAGCTTCTCTGAAGCCAATATCACTTTCATACCAAAAGCATACAGGGACATAACCAAAAAAGAAAACTACAGGCCAATGTCTCTGATGAACATAGATGCTAAATACTGAACAAAATTATAGCCAACCAGGTTCAGCAGTCTATTAAAAATATTGTTCATCATGACCAAATGGAGTTTATCCCAGAGATGTAAGTTTGGTTTAATATACATATTCAATCAATGTGATCTACCACATCAACAAAAGCAAGACCAAAACCATATGGTCATATCACCAGATGCAGAGAAAGCCTTTGACAAAATACAACACCCCTTTATGATCAAAACATTACAAAACATGGGAATAGATGGAAAATTCCTCAAGATAATGGAGTGTATATATAGCAAATCTACAGCCAACATCATACTCAACAGTGAAAGTTTGGAAGGATTTCCCCTCAGATCAGGTACTAGACAGGGCTGCCCACTATCACCATTATTATTCAACATAGTGTTGGAAATTCTTGTTATAGCAATCAGGCAGGAGCAAGGAGTTAAAGGGATACAGATTGGAAGAGAAGAAGTCAAACTCTCCTTATTTGCAGATGACATGATAGTATACATAGAAATACCTACGGAATCCAGTAAGAAGCTTCTGGAGATCATCAGGCAATACAGTAAGGTATCAGGCTACAAAATTAACATTCAAAAGTCAATGGCATTCCTCTATGCACACACTAAGTTAGAAAATGAAATCGAGAAATAAATTCCTTTTACTATAGCAACAAAAACAATAAAATATCTAGGAATAAACCTAAACAAAGAAGTGAAAGACTTGTATACTGAAAATTATGAGTCACTACTCAAGGACATTGAGAAAGACACAATGAAGTGGAAAAATATTTAATGTTCATGGATTGAAAGAATTAATATCATCAAAATGAATATACTACACAGAGCCATACACAAATTTAAAGCAATCCCCATCAAGATCCCAAACGCATTTTTAGGAGAATAGAACAAATCCTACAAATGTTTATCTGGAACTAGGAAAGACCTAGAATTGCCAAAACAATCTTAAGAAGAAAGTACAGAACTGGAGGCATCACACTCCCAGATCTCAAATTGTATTATAGAGCCATTGTCATCAAAACTGCTTGGTACTGGAATATAAATAGACACACTGACCAGTGGAATAGAATTGAGAGCCCAAAAGTAAGCCTCCACACCTATGGACATCTAATCTTTGACAAAGGTGCCCAGACTATTAAATGGGGGAAACATGAGTCTCTTTAGCAAATGGTATTGGAAAAAATGGGTGGAAGCATGCAGAAGAATGAAACTGAACCACTATATTTCACCAAATACAAAAGTAAATTCCAAGTGGATCAAGGACTTGGATGTTAGACCACAAACTATCAGATTCTTAGAGGAAAATATTGTCAGAACTCTTTTCCGCATCAATTTTAAAAGACATCTTCAACAAAACGAATCCAATTACAAAGAAGACTAAGGCAAACATAAACCTATGGGACTACATCAAATTAAAAAGCCTCTGCACAGCTAAAAAAAACCACTACTCAAACCAAGAGACCCTTTAGAGAATGGGCAAAGATCTTTACATGCCATACATCAGACAAGAGGCTACTAACCAGAGTATTTAAATAGCTTGCCAATCTGAACAATAAGAAAACAAATGACCCCATCCAAATATGAGGGGAGGACATGGACAGAATATTCACCACAGAAGAGATCCAAAAGGCCGAGAAACACATGAAAAAATGCTCCAAGTCTCTGAATGTCAGAGAAATGCAAATAAAGACAACAATGATATACCACTTCACTCCTGTGAGGATGTCATACATCAGAAAAGGTAGCAGCAGCAACTTCTGGAGAGGTTGTCGGGTCAAAGGAACCCTCCTGCACTGTTGATGGGAATGTAAATTGGTCCAACCTCTTGGAGAATATTCTGAAGAACTCTTGGAAGGCTATAATAGACCTACCTTATGATCCTGCAATTCCTCTCCTGGGGATGTATCCTAAGGAACACAACACACCCACACAGCACACATATGTTCTTAGCAGCACAATTTGTAATAGTCAAAACCTGGAAGCAACCCAGGTGTCCAACAACAGATGAGTGGCTGAGCAAGTAGAGGTATATATACAGAATGGAATACTACTCAGCTATAAAAAATGGTGACTTCACTGTTTTCAGCTCATCTTGGCTGGAACTTGAAAACTTCATGTTAAGTGAAATAAGTAAGAAACAGATGGATGAATATGAGATTATTTCACTCTCAGGCAGAAGTTGAAAAACAACATCAGAAGAGAAAACACAAATAGAACCTGAACTGGAATTGACATATTGCACCAAAGTAAAAGACTCTGGGGTGGCTGGGGGAGGAGAATACAGATCCAAGAAGGATGACAGAGGACCTAGAGGGGGTTGCATTGTTATATGGAAATCTGAGAAATGTTATGCATGTACAAACTTGTATTTACTGTTTAATGTAAAACATTACTTCACCAATAAAGAAAAAAAAAAAAAAGAAAGGAAGGAAGGAAGAAGGTGGGACCATAGAAGAATTGGGCAAAAATATAGATACATAGACGATCGATGATGATAGAGAGATGATAGATAGATAGAGAGATAGATAGACGGATGGATAGGTGCTAGAGGTTGGTAGATCGATATATAGATAGGCAGATAGCTATAAAAGTAATAGTCAATCTATACCTGTCACCTTGGGAGATACACTCCAGTTTCCAATGGAGGGAATGGGGACTCAGAACTCTGGTGGTAGAAACAGTGTGGAATTGTATCCCTGTTATCTTGTAATTTTGTAAACCAACATTAAATCACTAATAAAATAATTAAAATAACTTTAAGGGTGAATAAAACATTGAATAAGTTTTCAAAGAGAAATGCATTTTCTGTTTTATTTATTTTTTGCATTTTTAATACTTTGTTACAACTGAAGGAAATAACTGTACAAGGTTAAAAAGCTAATACTACATAGTTTCTGTATGATGGAATTTCGTTAGCAAAGACTGTTTCAGATGAACAGTAAGTCACTTGTTAATTTACTCTCAATCACACTTGCAGTTTGGCTTGAGCAGTCATATAAGCAAATTCAATTTCTACATGTCTTTGAGATACTGAGCTAAAATGTAGAGCTAAACACTTATTTTCCCTAGAAATTCCATCTCAGTAGTAACTGACTGCTTACCAAATTCCAACCACTGGGAGTCAGTATTGTGTAGGAGTTAAAATCTTGCATTATGTCTTCAGCTAGTCAAGGGTTCAAGTCTGCCTCCATACATCAGTTATTTTCTCTGAACTTCATTTTTGTTATCTTCAAAAGTAGGGCAACACACATTTCTAGTATGCTGCTGTGAACATTAACTGAGATAATGCATATCAATGATTAAAGTCTGATACTAATATAACCTAGTAAAGCTAATCTCCAGGTTCCCCTTCTCCTTCTTCTTCTTCTTCTTCTTCTTCTTCTTCTTCTTCTTCTTCTTCTTCTTCTTCTTCTTCTTCTTCTTCTTCTTCTTCTTCTTCTCCTCTTCCTCCTCCTCCTCCTCCTCCTCCTCCTCCTCCTCCTCCTCCTCCTCCTCCTCCTCCTCCTCCTCCTCCTCCTTCTTCTTCTTCTTCTTCTTCTTCTTCTTCTTCTTCTTCTAGCGTTTGCCCTTCTTCCGTAGCCAGTCAACAGCGTCAGGTTGAGCCTGATGTAAAGTTTCGAGGCCTCCTTTGAATCTGGAGAGGTGGCAGTTGTTGACTATGTGGGTCATAGTCTGTCTGGAGCCGCAGGGGCAGTTCGGGGGTCGTCTCTGGCTCCCCAGCGGTGGAACATAGCGGCGCACTGGCCATGGCCTGTTCCATAGCGATTGAGGAGGGCCCAATCATAACGTGCTAGGTCAAAGCCGGGTTGACGCAGGGGTCTGTGATGAGGTGTTTGTTCTTTACCTCAGCTGACTGCCAACTCTGTTTCCAAGAGTCTGGAACAGAGAAGTTCAGTGTAGGCATAGGGGACCAGATTGGATGACGAGACGTCAAGCGTTGGACAGGGTGGGCGAAGATATCCGCGTATATTGGCAGGTCCGGTCGAGTGTAGACGTGGGAAATGAACTTAGATGATGCCGCATCCTGACGAATATCTGGCGGGGCAATGTTGCTAAGAACTGGCAGCCATGGAACCGGGGTGGAACGGATGGTTCCAGAAATTATCCTCATGGAGGAATATAATTTGGAATCGACCAAGTGGACATGGGGGCTACGGAACCATACTGGGGCGCAGGTGAAATGGATCTATTCAAATATGCTGAAGCATTACTTCTATCCTCCTAGTCTTCTCTCAGAAACCATTGTCATAGACTCAGATGCAGAAAAATCATTTTAACTTCCATGAAGAAAATGTGTCATCATTAGAATCCACTATTCTGAAATGACTTTTTTTTTTCAACTAGAAAGACAGAGTGACAAACACAAAGAAATAGAAGGAGAGAGGTAAAGCTACAGACAGCATCACTGAGTTGAGGGCCTGACTTCAACCTGGATCAAGGTCATGCATGCCAAAGGCAACACACAATCTATACAATTCATCTCTACCTGCGGGACCTCTGAGAAAAAAATAATTTGACATTAAACTAACGTACCCAGTAGAAATCTTCTCATTGAGATTCTTATCCAAGGAATATTTAATTGCTCTAGCGTTTTATTTTTCTAATTTCTTCTATTATCTCATGTTACCATGTCATCTTCAATGACAACATCGCCAGTGAATACTATGGTAATATATCCTGTTGGTAAGAACATGATGTTGTAAAATATAATTTCGTTCAAGAGTCTAACAGATTACTTTATAAATAATACTTTGGATAGCTAAAATAATCCCTAATCTTTATATCTATATTGTCTAATTTATCATCTCTTATTAAGCCAAGTTTTTCAAAGCAATACATTTCATGGGAGTCTTTGAAAAATCTATCAATTATGTCTGTAGAGCTACACAGAGAAATCTATTCTTGACATTGCATTAACATTCACAGACCACACAGTAGATTATAGTTCTTGAGACAGAATACTTTCAAAGGAAGCCACTGTCCCCAGAATATGTAGAACCTTCATTGTGGAATCAACAATGACTCTGTATTTAGCTTATTTTACTGAACTCAATTCCACTGCTTATTTCTAATCTTTAACAAGCTATTTTGATGATTTCATTCACAAACTATTTTCCAGTCTCATCAATCATTGTCTCTAAAAATAAAGTAGCCTATAAATTCTTGGGATGTAGATTAATTTCACTGTACTTTTGTCTCTTACTAGGAGAATTTAATGGTAGTTCAAAATTAATGTTTAGGAAACTCTTTCTTACCCTTTGGAGTTTTGAGATATTTCTCAGTTTGCCAATATGTGATACCTATAAGTTCATGGGGGCCAGTTTGTGGTGCACCTGGTTAAGCACACACATTGCAGTGCACAAAGAACCAAGTTCAAGTCTCTGATCCCCACCTACAGGGGGCAAGCTTCACCAGTAGTGAAGCAGGGCTGTAGGTGTCTTTCTGTCTTCCTTCCTCTCTATCTCCCCCTTCCCTTTCAATTTCTCTGTCTTTATCCAATAATCAATCAAAATATTTTTAAATGCCAGTGATTATACTTTCAAGGCATGTCTGTAGTGAATTTATCCTGAAACATAAGCAAATACATGCTCTACAATGATTTTCATTGCACATGAAAGGTTTTTGTATTTGTCCTTAACTTTTTCTGGGCAGATATTCAGAAACAGAAACTCTAGTTTGTTAAGAGGCACAGCTGTACCCTGCAGGTAGAATGAAAAGGTCCTAGATGAGGTCTTGAATGCGTGTCCTTACATGCTTCATACTGCAACCTAATGTACAGTTGCAGACCACCCCACCTGAGATAATAAATGAGAAATTCTCAGGGCTGTTGAGCATTTTGCAAATTTTCACAGTGGATCAGCACAAACTTAGTTAGCACAGGTGTTCACATAATTGTGATTCATTGGAAAAATTCTCAGTGCTCAATAGCCCTCACACTCTTTTCCCACCTAGGTGCTGGTAGAGTGTGAGTATATTGTGGGGAAATGTGCCATGATGTTGGGCTTCACTGATGCTTGGCTAAAGGGTGTTGGTCTGATAAAAAAAAGAACTATGAAATGTTTCCAATTCTTTTTTCCATTTGCTTAAGCTTCTGAAATTGTAGAATGGCATGCATTCTTTATTTCAAAAGATAGAAACCAAAGCCAACATAAAAAAGAAATCTCTTCTGATATTTAGGTAGTGCTAAGATTTTTTTCCCGAGGTTATTTTAAAATTGTTACTCCCCTGAATATAAAGATATTCTTGAACTACAGTTGCCATTTTCTGAGCAAGTGTGCTCAGTTTCATCTAATTTCCAGCTCTGCTCATTTCATAAATTTGGTCACCACTTAGTTTGAATAGATCTCAAAAGTAATTCTTTAGCAATATGAAATAAGGAAGTACAATATGCAATTAGTCTTAGTTACCTTTTTTATATGTAACAAAATAGTATGATATAAATCTCTTAGCAATGATACAAAAATGTGCATTAGCTTTATTGATATAAATATATTTCTTAAAAATCTAATACAGATAATAAATATCCACTAGGGTCCTATATTGTGTTTGACTTTAGAGTCAGCAAACTGAATTTAAAGGCAAAAGAAAAGAAAATAATAGCTTCCTACTATAAAAATGAAGATCTTTGGTCTATGAGTTTTTTTTTACAATGAATTAAAATAAATTCAAATTTTTGTATTTCGCTTTACTGGAAATGTTATTCAGATACTTATCTATAATGGGGAATGAAAATTGTACCCAGTTATCAATAATCATTCATCATAAATACCTCAATATGATGACTAAAATTTTTGGAAAGGAGACAGAAAGAGAGAGAGAGAGAGAGAGAAGGAGAGAGAGAGAGAGAAAGAGGGAGGGAGAGAGATATCTGGAGAAAATATCAAGATCCTGGTATACCACAGTAGAGTACTACAGCACTAGAAGAAGCTTTGTTGCTGTGTTTTTTAATTAATCTGGAAGAGAGAGAGAGAGAGAATTTAATCTAGAACAGTAGACCCAGAGTACTGAAAACACCCACATCTCTCTTTCTTTCTCTCTCTCTCTCTCTCTCTCTCTCTCTCACACACACACACACACTAAATAAGAAGGCTATACAGTTCCTAGTTTTGTATCAAATGATTGGACTGTCAGAAAAGTCATGACACATTTTTTGCACATGAAAACATAGAAATATATAATTATTTTTTTCTGACAATCCAATATTATTGTACACAGTAATTCAATTGCCCCAGGACACTTTAGATAACTATGGGGTGAAAGACAAGTGTTGATAGTTTGCTCATACTTTGAGTGCAGATAATTAAAGTGTGCAAGCACTAAAAAACAAAATGACAACTAAAATGCATTTTGGACTTTATGAGAGCTACGTTATTAGGGACTGAGGGGTGCAAGCAGGGACAAAAACTTAGAGATGAGCATAGTGTGTGTCTATATCACTGAAATCTTATAACTTGGTAAACCATTCTCAAATCAAATAAATAGAAAAATTTAAAAAATGCCTTTAATTTATTTTTAATCCACTTGATATATGTTTACGATGATTTGAATAGATCTGTGTGCTTTTCTCAATTCCTGCCTATGAGCAAAGGTGTGTTCTCACAAACGATTTCAAGTGATCACGCAAAGATGCCAGCCTTAGCATATATGGAGAAGTTCTCAGTGGCCCTTGTGATATGTGAAATATAGATTTTATGTGTTACATTAACGATGGGGGAGTTGGATCTCTTTCTTGAAAAAAAAAGGAATATTCTGAAAAAGTTAATATTTAAATTTCATTTTCAGATAAAAGATGCATTTGCACTATCTGAAACTCTGAAATATATTGAGTATTTATGTAGTGTGACATTAAGCCAAAACAGTATCAAATTATTATGCCAAGATACTTTATTTTCATTATAGCTATTTTTTAAAATGTAAAACAATAAATTTTGTCCAAAATAGCTTAACTCATAAAGATATTTGTGAATCACAGGCTGCTGTTGAGTACTACCATGCTAATAATATTAAAATATTTCTTTATTTGATTATTTATTAATTATCCATTTATTTATTTTAGCCACCAGAGTTATTGCTAATGAATGGTGCAGGCACTACGAAGCCATTTTTTCCTTTTTTTTTTTTTTTAATGCCATGGGATAGAGAGAAATCGAGAGAGGAGGGAAGACAGGGAGAGAGACAAAGTGATGCCTGTAGACTTGCAGACTACTTCATCACTTGTAAAATGTCTTTGATGAAGGTGGGGAGCAGGAACTCAAGCCAGGGTTTTTGATCATAATATTATGTGCACTTAACTGGGCACCGCCACCCTGATCTCAATTTCTTTAATTATTTAGGTTTATTATTACCAAGTTAAAATCCAACTTTTCAGATGTTCATTTTGTGGTATAACAAAATTACTTATATTAATTTGTTCAGTTTCTTTCTAAATTGCAAACAAGAATTGACATGCTGTCTTTTGGTATGACAGATACATTATCCCATCCTCAACAATAATATTCACATGGTTTCAGACTAGGAAACAAAATCTCTCTCTATTTTTTTAGTTGATCTAGCCTCTAAAATTTCTCCCTCCCTCTCTCTTTCACTACTATTACGAGTGTTAATGTATGTGCTTATTCGGCTATTCCAATGATTATAATTCATACTCTATTTGTAAATTCACATCATTAAAATTTGTCTCTAACTTCAGGTGTGGAATGACAACCCTTGAGCTTCATTACTCGGGTGAGACCTTTCCTTTCATAGTATTCTCTAGTTCCATTCCAGGAGGTTCATTTCCTGACAAAGTCCCAACACCTAGATGTAGACTGGGTCTCCTGAGATAGAGCATATGTTCACATGTATCCATAAACTAGGGCAAAATATATACCTGAAAGCAAAAGTACACAATAGTCAGCAGTGAGTTCCCCCCAACACTTCATCTGCACTATTCCAGCCTTTAGGTCCATGATTGTTGAACAATTTGTTTGACTTTGTATGTTAACTCTCTTTTCAGCCACCAGGTTCCAGATTCCACCATGATGCCGACCAGACTTCCCTGGACAGCCAATCCCACCAATATGTCCTGGAGCTCCACTTCCCCAGAGCCCCACCCTACTAGGGAAAGAGAGGGGCAGCCTGGGAGTATGGATCCACCTGTCAAGGCCAATGTTCAGCAGGGAAGCAATTACAGAAGCCAGACCTCACCTTCTGCATCCCACAATGACCTTGGGTCCATACTCCCAGAGGGATAAAGAATAGGAAAGCTCTCAGGAGAGGGGATGGGATATAGAGATCTGGTGGTGAGAAATGTGTGAAGTTGTACCCCTCTTATCCTATGGTTTTTTAAATAAAAAAAATTAAAAAATTTTGTCTCTAGATAATAGTAGTTTTAATTGGAAATTTTTCCTACCTCTGACTTTATAAAACCACTTTTGTTTACAACTCTTATGACACTATGTAACAAGTTATGCACTGGATATTAAAATAACACTAAAAAGCATCTCTACAGGAAATGAAAGAAAAATTAATGGAAAAAAATCCATTCTTTTTTTTTCTTTTTAGACTGAGATATTTATTTGCCTTGGACATCACTATGAATAGTCAAAATGCTAGAAATGCCAATCAAGAAAGTTTAAATGCTTTAAAAATATCAATAAAACAAGCAAAACTACAAAATTTAAGCAAAAAAATCTATGTCTTCTATTTGGATGAAGAAGCTGTGGACTTATATACTCATTAGGATACTATTTGACCATTAAAAAAGATGGTTTCGTGGAAGCAACCCAGGTATCCAAGAACAAACAAGTGGCTGAAAAAATTGTGGTATATATATTGAATACTACTCAGCTATTAACAATGAATCCACTTTCTTCAAGTCATCTTTGATGGAGCTAGAAGGAATTATGTTAAGTGAGATAGATAAGCCAGAAAGATGAACATGGAATCGTCCCACTCATAAACAGAAGTTGAGAAAGAATAGCAAAAAGGGAAACACAAAACAGAATTTGAACTGGGTCTAGAGTATTGCACCAAAGTAAAAGACTCTGTGTTGGGGGGAAGGGTAGATTTTAACCTCCTTTGTAGGGGGTAGGGGGGAGAGACAGATCTATGATTGTGGGAACAATATTAATCTATACTCCTATTAACCCACAACCCTATAAATCACTATTTAATATGTGAGGAGGGAAATAGACTGATTGTCTCATGTTCTATAAATGCATAGATTTCAGTTCTGAGTATATATTGTTCTAGTCTAAATATTTAGGGTTTCAAATTTGTTGACCGAAAGAATTCAGGTACTGGGCTTGAATTGTTAAAGCATTTCTAATAACATTTAACATTTTAAAAAATACCTAATTACCTATAATCTTAGAACAGGTAGATCCCTGTCAGGATCTCAGATATAGTTGTCTGTAAATAGCAAAAATGGCATAAACCATTGTGAGATCTTGTATGGTACAGTAAATCCTAAGGATAGGATTTTTTTTTTAAGAAAACCAATCTACCAAATAACTTGGTTATATAATAATTATCTATTGAAAACTTAAACTGTAAGGTAGAGAGCTGGGTAGTGGTGCACTTGGTTGAGTGCACATATTACAATGCACAAGGACCCTGGTTCAAGCCCCCAGTCCCCACCTGCAGGGGGGAAGCTTTGCAAGTGGTGAAGCATTGTTGAGGCCTCTGTCTCTCTCTCTCTTTATCTATAGTGCTTATATAGGGTAAATACAACTGAGATTTGTTTATTCTTTTTTTTTCTTTCCTTCTTTTCTTTTCTTTTTTCTTTCTTTCTTTTCTTTTTTTTCTTTTTTTTTTTTTTTACCAGAGCACTGCTCAGCTCTTACTTATGGTGGTATGGGGGATTGAACCTGGGACTTGGGAGCCTCAGACATGAGAATCTCTTTGCATAACCATTATGCTATCTGGCCCCACTCAGATTTATTTATTCATTTGTTGGTTAGAGACAGAAATTGCCCCGGCCAGCAGGGCGGTGAGCAGGGGCTAGCAACCCAATGAGACCTGAAATGATAGGGACAAGAGACGCGAAGAATGAGAGCAAGTCAAGTTTCTGATCAAGCTCTAAATTTTATTGAGAATACAGGCATTATAAGGCTTTGGGGAAGGAGAGGGAATGCTGGAGGAGGGGAAGGGGGAGCAAACTTCAAAGAGGAATGTTCCTTGCAACAAATGGCAGGAACCAAACTGTGTGTTGACTCACTTGATTACTGATAAATGGTTTACCTAAGGGGAAATGGCCTGCCCAGGGGGTAATTAACATTTGTCTTGAGGGGTTCAGTTGTCTCAAAGCTTATCATCTATAAAGCAGAGAAATGGCTCCTGGCATAAGAAATTGTGAGGAAACAGTGAGACACCTGAAGCCCTTCTTCACTGCTTGTGAAACTCTCCCCCCTCCACTGCAGGTGGGGCCTGGCATTTGGCCCAGGTTATTTTGCACTGTGATGTGTGCTTAACCAAATGCATCATTGCACCACCCCTGAAATTTTTTTGTATTGTGAGGTATAACTGTCTTTAACTGTGTAAGTGACTATCAAATAGTTTTTCAAGAGTGTAGTGTCATACTCCCAGCAGTAGTGTATGGATGTTCCCAATATTCTACACCCCTACAAATATTTGATACTATGTTTTAGTACACCCATAACAATGAGTATATGTTGTGATATTAATATTCATTTCCATTATGATTAAAGTGGAATGCCTATCAAAAAAAAAAGATGACCTTATTCTTTTTGGAACAAAATAGATGGAATTTGGGGTGATTATGCTAAGAGAAACATGAAACAAAAGATAACTAGATGATTTCATTTATATTTGGAATAAAAATAACTAAAACAAATGAATGAAAATAATAATAAGCAATCTGACTCTTGCACTTTGAAAATGATGCTGGTTATTAGAGAGTATAAAGAAGAGAAATGGAATGTAAGTTTCAAAGGTGTAATTGCACTGGAATATTGGTAGTATATCAAATATACAAATATGGTTAAGTGAAAAACTCTTTGTCAAAAAATCTGTGGGTGAAGGGATACATGAGGGTTTTTCCCTGTGATTTCTTGTGAAATCTTCCTTCAAAAGATTTTAATCTCTCTTGGGTATGGGATGTTTTTGGTATCTTTCCTCTTCAGTTGTCCTTCCAACCTCTGATTCCATGACCATGGTCAGAGTATCAGAAACAATCTTATTTCTCTTTTGAGAATAGGATATTAAACAATGGCCTCTATCTCATTCAGATATTGTTTACTCGGCATTAACTTGCTGGTTCTAGAGAGAGCTGAATTTCTGTGCTACTGAAGGGTGTGTGGGGTGGGGAGGGGGGAGGCCCTCTTCTATCAAATTCAAATGTTTTCTAGATCTACTAGTGGTAATTGACATAATTCATTTTAATGAGTTAGAAGTATTTGAAGAGCTTTCAGTGAAAACATGTGGATCAACTCTATAAATTTCTGGGCTTTTACAAGCCTCTCAATCTCCAGTGTTTCTGCATTTGCCATATCCAGTAAACTGATAAACAAAAATGATTTATTGTAAAATAGTTATAAGTAAAGAAATGTCCTCTGAGAATACAATAATTGTTTTCATTTTCCTTTCCCCAGTGCCAACGGTATAATAAAATGCTAATAGATGCAAATTATGCATGATCTTTAATGCATACTAAAGAGAGACCACTTAAAAGTCAGGTACCTTTTGTTGGTGAGTAAGCAGTGAAATATTATTTCCTTTCTAAGACCTTGTACAAACCAGGAAAGTTCTTTCTGGTTTGTCTACATATGCAGGCCTACTTCCAGTCTACTACACTTAATGCATTCCCGAGGAGAGGTGGAGGCAGGATTGGGGAAAAGTGGCAAACAACAAAGAAAAAAGAATCTCCAAATGCTTCCATAAGGAAGTGTAGGAGAAAATACTAAATATTCAGCTGTCCCACAACAGGACAGCTTTTGTAACTTAAAGAGAGAAAATTGGAATACGTGAAAAATCAATGAGGCAGTAATTAAATTGTGGAGCACACCATTCCACAGCCAGGACACTCCATGCATTCAGTAATGGGTGGGTGGGAGCTGGGGGCTGAAGTCACCAGTAGTTAAAAGGGAGCAAAGAACAGCCGTCATCTTGAAGCTAATTTCATGATGAGACACTAAAAAACACATACCTGCTACTGTATAGCAGGATATTTATAGGAGGTTAAAGATACAAATTAAAGTCCAGGAGTCTATACATTCCTGATTACCCAGCATTCTTAAATCAGTCCTCTTCAGTCTCACACCTGGGGTCTCAGCTGTGGAGTAGCTGTCATTTACGCTACCCATGGCCCAGGATTGATGACAGTCATTCGCTGATGAAGCTGTATACATCATTTCTGTCCGAGCTGCACTGGCCAGATGGACCCTGACCATCCATCGCCTGTCAGGGACGCATCTGTTCACACTGCTGCTAGGGGTACTAACAAGTCATTGGCTTTCCAAAAGGACAGTGTCAGCTGGATAGGGCACAACATAAAAACTGGTGTTGTTGAGTTCCTCTCTCTCTCCTCCTCCCCCCTCTCTCCCTCTCTCTTTCTCTCTCTCTCTCTCTCTCCCCCTCTCTTTCTCTCTCATTTTAAATCAAGACATTAAAGAGTATTTCCTCTAAAAAGGAAATAGATTTCATTGACTTAAAAAAAGAAATATTCAAAATGTCAAAGGTACTTCATCATTTTTTATTGATAATACATGTTGCTTTTTTTCTTCTTAAATTAGGTATTGATTTTGTTTTAACAACATACGATCCATCCATAATTGTAATATTAAAATGTGGAGATCTAGGGAGTTACATTATCAGCATTTGTTTCTCCAGAGGAAAAAAAACTAAGATATTTACATTTTTTTCCTGAATCCATGTATTCTTGTTATTTTATTTAATTGTTGCAAATAAAATTGTCTTCCTTCCTAAAATAAAAAATGTGCAAAGGAAGTTTTGCAATGAATTACTCTGTAAATTGAATAATAATGTGATAGTCTAAGTTTAGTAAAGATCATATTTTATTTTAATTGTTACCATTTGGAAGTGCATTTTTATTTATATATTTCTTTTTTAGTGCATTTTTAAAGGATAAAGTTTTTATCATGATGAAAAGACTTCTGTGATTGTATTAATCCTTGGGTATCAGTATGCAACACTTTTTCTCTTCACACAAATTTTGAAACAATTATTTTATACCAATTTCTAGATATGAAACTTAAAAGTTAAGGTCTAAATATAACTTTAGTTTCAGTTAACAGATGAGTTCAAAGTAGACCTGAAACCAATGTCGTTTTTGTAATTTATTTATGATTTGGACTTTTAAATATTATCTTCAAATATGAATCTAAAAGTCACTAGTTCCCAATGTCCAAACATACTCTTTCCAGAATCTCTACTTTTGTTACAAAAATGAAAGTAATTTGCCATGGCAAAAATTTTACTATGGAGGTTTTAAATTAAGTAAGAATAAAACATAAGTCCAAATCAATTAATTGAGTCCTTTTTTTTTAAATGGGCGTAGAATTTAAATTTTAAAATCAGCCACTTAGAGACACATTTATAAAAAAAATAATAAATCAATATCCACATAAATGTTCTTAAATGGATAAAATTAAATGAAAATTTTAAATTGACATCTGAACAAACAGAATGCATAGCATGAGCAACCTTCAATCAGTAAGCAAAACCAGGACAACTCTTAGAATCACAAGAAATGTGTACGGGTAGGTATACACAGACATTTATAAAACATATCTATTTGTAAGTACATTTTTCAAACACAGTCTTGAGTTTCCTGCTACTGCTTCAGTTTCCTGGTTTCAAAAGTAAAAAAAAGAAAGCACTTTTTTCTTCACCAATGGAAATTGTTTCTTACATATTTGGGTGAAAGCTTACTATAAAAGAAAAAAATCTAATTTTACTAGATGGAAAACTGATAAAGGGATAGAGATCATTTTCAAGGTCACAGAAGAGGCATTTCTATATTGGCAATGTGAGACACATTGATGAAAAATATGAGTGACTATAAACTTGATTTTGGCTGTCGGCTTTGGCAGCAGCAAGAGATCTGCAGGGAAATTTCTCCATAATTCTCCATTTTGGCTTCATAAATTGGCAAATCACAAGGTTTTTCTTGCTAAAAGGTTACTCCAATTAATTTACTTTGCTCTTTTTCTTATAATTTTATTCCTGTAAAGTTGTGATAGAACATTGAAACAAAACCAAATTTCTTGATGTATCTTCTACAATTCTAAGTCACAAAATATTTTTACCCTAAAAATAACTTCCCACAGATATGGTGTTGCCAAGCTTTATTTTTTCCTGTATTCAAACATAAATTGTTCATAATTTAAAAGAATTTATAGTCCCTATGAGGACATAGTAATAGATACAAATAGCTACAAATAAGATGGAATGTCATTAAGTTGTAAAAAAAAATGAGATATTGTAAAATTCCACATGAGACCTACTCCAGCAGGATTGTAAGAAAGAAAACACAATGAAAAAGGAATTTTTGTAGTGAGTCATAACAGTTATCTGGAAAGTGGTGCCATGACCAAAGTGTTGGACTTAAAAGTGTGAGGTCTCAGATAAGATCCCCAGCATCTCTCTCCCTCTCTCTCTCTCCTTCTCCCTTTCCCTCTCCCTCTCCCTCTCCCTCTCCCTCTCCCTCTCCCTCTCCCTCTCCCTCTCCTTCTCCCACCTCTCTCTTCTTTCATGTCAATAAACAAATCAATGAAAGTAAATTGTATCATGATGCTTCTGGAGAGGTAAGTCCTATATATGAAATTCTGGATTCAGTTTTCAGGACTACTTGCACATGACTAATGATGCTGTGATCCCTTGCACATTAAATAACTACACACATAAATAAATAATTAAAAATAAAATGATATTTGATGAATTAATTTAGAAACTTGTGTTAGACAAAAGATATTATCTCAGGTAGAAATAATAATACCAACATACAGGCTTGAAGTTGTAAAAAACCAGAGTTCAGAGGAGGCAATAGTAGACTAATTTCTGTTTTTCAGTAGTTGTAAGCCACTTAGCCTAGAAACTTTGTTAGGCTATCCTAATGAATGAGTAAACCTACTAGTTAAAATAAAGGACTTTTGTATAAGTTGAAATTTACAAATCTGTCATATGAAAACATTAGCATGGTAGAATACTACCTCTCTCAAAACCATCCATTTATTAAATCCTAATTCTGGGAACCTGTGAGTCTGATCATGACAACAGGGACTATGCAGATGTAATTAAAGGTAGAGATTTTAAGGTTGGGAGATTATTTTGTATTACCTAGTTGGGCCAAATGTAATTCTGTAATTTCTTAAATGAGAGAAATCCCCACTCTGTGAATCAGAGGGAGATGCTAATAGACAAAGTATAAAGGAGATTAGTTATAGCTAACTTTGAGGTTGGAGAAAAGTCACACAAGCCAAAAATTTAAGCCTTTTTGAAATATGAAAGATCATCAAAACCACCTAATTTAAGTGCTAGGCATTATTCCAGGCTCTTAACAGAAAGACAACTAACTATATGTTGCTGTGTGTGTATAGATAGATGATAGATAGATGATAGATGATTGGTAGATAATAGAGTGAAAGAGATTGCAGAAATGAGGTTTCCTTTAATATGATTGGAAACGGGCTGGAACCTGGGTAGAACATATGTCAAAGTAGCACATTATCCAAATGAGTTATTAAGGCAAATAATATTTAAAAGACTTAAAATCAGAGCTGGGTGCTGATGAACCGAGTTGAGTGCACACATTCAAGGACCTGAGTTCAAGCCCCTGCTCTCCACTTGTAGAGGGAACTCTTCTTGAGAGGTGAAGCAGGTCTGCAGGTCTCTTTCTCCCTCTCCCATGCCCCTGTCAGTTTCTCTCTGTCCTATCATATTAAAAGAAAAAACAAACAAACAAACAAACAAACAAACAAAAACGGCCAACAGGAGTGGTGGATTCATAATAAAGATGCTGAGTCCCACTTTGATGACAATAAAAAGGCAAAAGCTAGTTGGAAAAAAAAAAAAAAAAAAAAACCCTGGGGGTCAGGCGGGTTAAGTGCACATGGTGCAAAGTGTAAGGTCTGGAATAAGGATCCCAGTTTGAAACCCCAGGCTCCCCACCTGAAGGGGGCTTGCTACACAGGCAGTGAAGCAGGTCTGCCAGGTGTCTTTCTCTCCCCCTCTGTCTTTCCCTCCTCTCTCCATTTCTCTCCGTCCTATCCAACAAAGACATCAGTAACAACAACAATAACTACCAGAACAATAAAAAAAAAACAAGAGCAACGAAAAAGGAAATAAATAAATAAATATTTTAAAAAATTTAAAAAAAAAGAAAAAAATTCCAGCTGAAAGTCATGATCGCTATGGAAATGTACTTACTCATCACACATCTATAGCCTAATACCATATATCCTCACAGTATGCTACCATAGCTTTTGCTCTTCTGGTCCCAAACCCTGCATCACCTTCATACTGTAACCTCCAGTATATAGGAAAAGCTATCAACATACAACAAAAGACACTGTACATTTTGTTTTCATAAAAACATAAAGGAAGACATAGAGTAAGAGTGGTCATGTTCAAATCTCAGTTTAAACAAATATTTTAAAAATTCTTGAAAAATCTAATATTGATTATTTTTTTAAAATTAGTACTATAGCTCTAACTTGACCTTGGAGATATTTCCCACTTCCAGGTGTCTAGGGTTAAAATCATCACCTTTTGGCTCAGATTACCTAAAGAAGTCCCTTCCATGACCCCTTTCTTTATTATTATTATTATTTTATTTTGCCAGATCACTGAGACAGTTGGAGGTGTGATTTGGAGCCTTAGGCATAAAAGTTTCTTTGTATAACCATTATGCTATCTACCCCCACCCATGCACCCTTTCTTCAGACTCTCTTCCATGTGCATTCCCAGATTATAGAATCACAAAAAGAAAACAAAATAATGTTTTGTTGTTCTCCATTCAAATAACATCTGTATTTTTATAAGTATTTTGAGTATAGAAAAGTATACAGATAATGAAATAGTTTGTTAAAAGAAGAATTTCAGGTATCTTAAAGTCTCCTGAATAGATTCATTAGGATTAATACCACTTGAGTGATAGTAAAATTGCCCTTCACCTAAAACTTGTTTATTTTTTTATTTTTATTTTTGCCCTGTCCAAATCTTTCTTCACCACTACTGGTCAAATTTTTGAGATAGGAGAAAGAGATGGGCAAGGAAGATAGTAGAATGTTTATACACAGACTTTCATGCCTGAGACTCCAAAATTCCAGGTTGAGTATGTACCTCCATAAACCAGAGCTGAGCAATGTTTTGATCTCCTTCTGTCTCTCTCAGAAGAAGAAAGAGTATGAGAAAGAGGAAGATTATGATGAAGAGGAGGAGTAGGGATAGGAGAAGGAGGATGAAAACACACACACACACACACACACACACACACACACACGGACATTGCAGTATTATAGACTGCTCTAGTAATGTAGTACTACCATATTGTGTACTGGCATCTTGAAGTTAGGTTGTATGAATGTCAGTTTGAAAAATTAAAGTGGAAGATAAGTGCATTTGTTGAAGTTCTAATGTCAGAATTCTGTTAGTCCTTCAATGATTTTATCAAACTTAGTTACATTGAACTACCATGCCTAAAATTTCAATTTTTGCAGATAGAAAACTGATATTTAGACTAGATATTATGCTACATGGAGAATTTGAGGCAAGAAAGTGAATAGCCTGTCAGAGTTATCAAACTGAAACATAAAAGAAGATAATAATGCTCAATGTAAATGCTTAAGAAGATAATAATGCTCAATGTAAATGCTCAATATTCAACTTTGGAAGAAAGTTAGAACACAACTGAAGATAACTTTCTCAAAAAAAAAATCAATCTATGACACTAACAAATATATATATATATATATGACTCATATTTTATGTATTGTACTTTATTGTATGAATTACTGCATCGTAGTATTTTCGGTGATGATCTGTTTTCTTATGCTTTGCAACTATAAGAAAAAAGATAAGAAAATTATCCTTTATACTGTTCATTTTAAAACCATTACGAAAATAGACTAGAGTCTAAAGTCTATCATAGGGGAAATTATAAATTGCTAGTAGGGTCTAAAAAATAACTAATAAGGGAGTCGGGCGGTAGCACAGCGGGTTAAGCACACATGTCGCGAAGCGCAAGGACTGGCTTAAGGATCCCGGTTCCAGCCCCCGGCTCCCCATCTACAGGGGAGTCACTTCACAAGTGGTGAAGCAGCTCTGCAGGTGTCTATCTTTCTCTCCTCCTCTCTGTCTTCCCCTCCTCTCTCCATTTCTTTCTGTCTTATTAACAACTACGACATCAATAACAACAACTATAAAAAAACAAGGCAACAAAAGGGAAAATAAATAAATACAACCAAATTTATAAAAAATAACTAATAAGAGTACAATTAAATAATTACTGCTTAAATTCTTATTATAATAGTACTATGGATAGTAGCAACACTATTCTAGTTTCTTTACCATTGTTTTTTTCTGAGAATGATTTAATAATGGTTGACAAAATTGTAAGATTATAGGGATATAGTTCCACACTGCATCCACTACCAACTGTATCATTGTATTTCAAAATAATCCCAACTTAAAACTTTGGAAATAGTGGACAAAGTCTCTTAAAGTCTTTTACTCAGTTCCCCTAATGGTAACATTTTGCCTACAGAAGCACCATGGAATAAACTTAGTTATAACAATACTAACTGATCTACAGTTATTAATCAAATGTTGTCAACTGTCTGATTTCATTTCTTTTACAAGTCCTGTATACTTTCTGAAATCCCAGCAGGTACTTAAAATGACTTAAAGTCATATCTTATCAATCTTAGTCTCCCTGAGTCACTCATGACATTGATAAATCCTGGCCAGCTATTTTATAGATTGTCTCTCTGTATTTTTGCTGGTACATAACATGGAAGTGATATGGTACCTATCTCAATGCACTATATGATGAGGTACACAGCCTTGAAATTGGTCTTTATTGGTGATAGATGTTAACTTTGATCAGTAGCTTAAACTGATAAACTGATTTCTGTCAGATACCTCCGATGAGAAGTGTTGTCACTATTGTTTTTGACCTTGAGTTAAGTGTAATTTGCCAGCAAAGATACAGTTTTCCAGACCACCAAGTATACCCGTTGACTTTCTTTCAAATAAAAAGACAGAGAGTTAGCAAGATAAAGGAAAAAATACCAAAGCACCAAATTTGCCACCAGTGCAGTGTGGGCAGAATTTAAACCTGGTTCATGAACATAGCACTTGCATCAGATTAGCTAACTTGCTAGCCCTGCAACTTTCTTCTAAAATGTTAACACAAATTATGTATTATGTGTTAGAGATATTGAAACTGAGATGCTAACATTTGGAAAATCTGGTTAAAGTTTCCTAGGATTCCTCTAATCTATCTTCAAATTTTTCTAGAATTTTAAAATTATATAAACATAATCCAACTTACATCAATAATATACTAATAATGTATAAAGTTGGTATTGTTTGTGGTCTTGAAACATCTATACACATATATTTACATTGACTTCAAAGATGAATCTTCAACTTAAGACTGATAAAAGGTTTAGTTCCTTTAAACTTATCATAGTATTTATTTACCTCTAATTATATATTTAAAAAATTAAACAAGAAAAGGTAGATCAGTAGATGTTATCTGTGTCTTAACTCCTCAAAATAAAGAGGGATTAGGTTCTTGGCTTGTCTCTGAGTGTTCTCTTAACATTAAATTTTCTTGGGCTCTGTACAGGGAACTCATGTAGTAACCCCAGGGAATCTAGATTATTTTGGCTCTAGGATTTTTAGAAAAATGCCAGCTAATGCTAATTATAGACTCATTAAAGTTATTTTAATCAAACTAAAACAAAATTGTAGAGATTCAATTATCATAATTAATGGATATATAAAAATGTAGTCAGGATAATAGCAAAAGTCTTAATTTCAGTTACAACTCCATTCTTGCAAAGAAAAATCTCTGAAGTTATTAAAATATATTTTGGTGATAGAATAATAGAATGAAATTTGAGGAACACTCTAGGGAAAGAAAATGATGGATAGAAGAAGATATATGTGGTGAGAAATGTGTAACAGCTCTAACATATCAATAAGTTATATACGTATATTTTGATCCAGGTGTTGGAGATTATGTTGAGCAGCTGTTTTTCTGATACTATTGGATTATCAGAAAAGTCATAACACATTTTTTCCTGTGATTTTCAATGCAGAAGTGTGCTCTGATTCTTCCTAAAGCACAATTTAATTTGTTATAACTATGACTACATTTTTTTCCCTGAATTACCAAATTTCCTCATAAAAAAGAAAAGAAAAAAGGTGTCTTGCTTGAGCAGTGTGGGCTATATTTCCATGGATTATATTCTGCCAGTTCATTGGGACCAATCCAGTAATCAGAGTTTGCCAGTGTGCTGGGAGAGGTCCAGCAACTCTTGGGAAGTGGAATGGCCTTACCTGAAATAGCTCTGGCCGTCAGGATGCAGCAATTCAATGAACTGAGCAAAACAACTCATGGACATGGGTTGTAAGAATTCACTTCTGGCTAAGGTTCAGGTGACATCAAAGTAGCTTGCCGGGAGAGTTCAGCAAACCACTGAGAAAAATCCACTACAAAGAGTCTGACAATAAATTAAGGTAAATTCAATGGCTGTGCTCCAAAAATTATAAAACCAACCCATTAGAAAGTAAAGACATTGCATAGATCCATAAGAAGAGTTTTTGGCAGTCTTAACAGCACAATATTCTTTTAATGTTTTTTTTCTACTTGTTGCAGGAAAGCACTGGTTGACAGAGAAATATTAAATCATCTTTTAAAATATATAATGGTTTATAGTATATTAAAATGCATACATTCATCTCCTATAGTTCTAGCTCTAATGTGTTGTTCAAAGCTTACTGGTACAGAACTGTTTGATTTACCTTTTGTATCTTCTACTTTTATTAAGATGATTGAACTGGAGCTCAAAAGGCAATTTAATATAAAAAATGAAATACCTTGTGAATAAAATCAGATAAAATTTTCAGAACAAAAAAAAAAAGATAAATGTCAATTTGGTCTCCACATTGATTTAATTTAATTTTGTTTCTCTATGGGCAAAAACACTATTGATTTTCAATTTGCTTCCAATAATAAAGAAAATTCATCCTCAGCCCTTTATCACTGCCCTAAAAAGTCTATTTACTCATTTATTTACCTATTTATACCAATCAGTGGAAAGTGAATAAATTTTCAGTCTGTGCTACTAATAGACATTAATAAAATGATATATCTCTAAAGCCCTGATAGAGAGAAACACTATAAAAGCAATATATTCTTCTGTTGAGACAGCTTGTTTTTTAGTAATCATTTTCATTTGGGATATCCTTCCAGTTTCTAAATGATGTTGACGTGATCTGATATGTTAGACTGATATGTTAGTATTATAAAGAATTAGCAAAAAAATTCTAAGACTATCCTTACCTTGGAGAACCTTACTATCTAAAATATATTTGAATTATATTATTAGTCAAATTAAGTAAATAATTGGGCTGGGTAGATGACATAATTGTTATGAAAAGACTCTCCTGTTCAATCCCCAGCATCACCATGAGCCTGCTTTGGTAAAACAAAAACAAACTCAGTTAAATAAATAAGTTGACTACATGGTGTCCTAAACAAGATATATAGAAATGTATTATTTTCTAAGCAATTGGCGGTAAGTGATTACAATTCAAATGATCAAGTAAAGCTGCCAGTGTTTTTTTTTTTAAATTTACAATGATTGTTGGAGAAACTTAGAAACATTTTATTGTAGAGAAAGGAAATATGAATATTAAAATATAAAATTGGAATAAAATCCTTCATTTCGGAAATGTACTTTTAGTGTTTTTATCATAGGTACATATTTATTTTAAGTAACAAGCAAAAAAGTTGAGAAAGTTGAAGTGTTAGAGCCAGAGCACACTGGACAAATGCAAACTTTGCTATGCATGGCCAAAACTCAACTCCCAGCACTAGCTAGCTGGGAGTGCCTTGGCACCATGACAATTTCAATTTCTGTGTGTGTGTGTGTGTGTGTGTGTGTGTATGTATGTCAGGGATTCGAGGGGAGTTATGATTTCTCCATACTCCCTGGCATCTCTCTATTCCTTTCTCCATCTATTTCTCTCTGGAAAAAAAAAAAAAGACAGGCAAGGTAAAGTGACATAATTCATTTTTCATCATTGGAATAAGTGTTTTTTGAGTTTAGGTATATATAACAAGTTAGGTGGGGTCTTATTAATTTATCTTGAAGTATTTTGATAGAATACCCTGTGTTTGAGATATAGGCAAAGTACACTATAATTTTGTTGTTCTCAAGAAATCATATTTGCCAGCTGAAAATTATACCACGAGATAATAGCAGGGAGCATTTTTAATGCTTGAAAAACATGCATTGATCTTCAATCAGGGTATAGCTTAAACAGCTTACCTTATAAAATTTTATAAAAATATTGGATTTTTTTCTGGTATCATTTGAGACATATTCAAGGACTCTTTCATATTACTTTCAAGTAGCAGTATCTCGGTATCAAGAGGTTTATAATGATTTAGCTCTTAACTGTAAAATGTCAACACTTGTACTCTATTGGAATAAACACATTGAATACATAGTTTTATTTTATCACAAATAAAGCAGTTATAGACATTTCCTCTGTTATTATATAAGATAAACATAAGTAGGACATTATAGTTGCATGTAACATTCAAAAAATATTGCCAAATTTTATGCAGTGAAATATTTTTTTAATTAGGTTTGATATGCTTTATAGCTAAGCTTATTTATGAAAAACAAGTAATTAATAATATTTTCTTAGGAGATCTCTGCTACTTAACAGTACTTCAAAAAACAAAACAAAAGTGTTTCTGTTCTGCATCGGGAATTTGAGAGTTAGCTAAATGACAACAAATTTATCTATATTTTTAATCATATAATTTACACATTATATCTGAGAAATACAGGATATTCCATATATTTATGCTTGATGTTTCATTTGATCACATTTTATAAAGTGTGTTATCTATCCTGAACACACACAGACACTTACTCTAGAACTTTCCCTGACCCTAATTTTCCTTTTCCTCAGTTGAGTGGGCTATTCCTGCTGCCACCATTTATCATAAATGTTTTTCTTCTTAGACTTCTATAATGTGGCTTCAATTTTTAACACGCTTTTGAAACTTTACTCTAGAGTTCACTTAATTCAGTGGCTCCATCTCAGCCCAAATTTCCCTTGACCTTTACATGGTACTTTTTCGGTTAATCAACTTCTCTCTTCTTTTGGCTTCCATTATGGAGCTCCAGAACTTGACTCTAAATTACCTACCCAACATGGTGATCCACTTCTCATCATCCCAGAAATGAGTTCTCTTTATAAAATCCATGCTTCTTTCATGTTTCACCTCACTGTCTGCCAAATATCACAGTTTGCAATACTTTTTCTCTCCATTGTACTTCCATCTTTACTGCTATGATTCATCTTAATACTGATACACTATATGAGAATCAGTTTTACATTGTTACCCCTTGAGAGTACAAATATTTTGCTTACTTTATTTTCTGTTATTCTTATGTGGGTTGTGAGCATGTTCATGTTATCAGCACAAGGAAATGCTTTGGACTAGATTTTTCCACAAGTAAATATCTTTGAAATTTATGTAAAAGTGTGGATATTTTATTAAACTAGTAAAAATTATTAAAATTTAAGAATAATATTAAGACTACTTAGACTAACTTTAAAAATCAGTCAACTGTTTTGATTAAACCCTTGTGTACCCAAATGCAAAATTCCAGGTAAAGAAATGTGTATGATGATGTGTTTCAAGGGATATATTCCAGAAGCATCAAAGAATCACACTTAATTCTTTAGCGCAGTTAATATGTATTTCAAAAATTAAACCCTCTAACATTAATAGTAGCATCACATTTTACAGGCTTACTATTTTAATATTTCTACAATTAACAAGTTTTTGGTAATATGAAAATAAATCCACTATAAAAGGCATTTTGCAGTCTCACTAAGTCTACCTGACTTAGAATCTCATATATTACTGAAAAATAAAAGACGAAAGGGATTAAAGGATACCAGGTATTTTAATTAAGAGCAAATATCCAAGGAAGAAAGAAACTCAAATTTGAATTTGAATAACTCTGAATACATTAACAGAAGTAAAACATTTCTGCCAGTTAAGTATGTCTGATTAAATTTGTCTTGAAATACATTTCTTGAAACAATCAACTTTTATAGATTTAGAGTCTATGCTTCTCCTTGTCTAGTATTCCAAGAACTGAAAAAGCCCAGTTCAGACACTATGCCTTCGTTGTGGTGAAACACAATGTTCGTTGTTTCAAACCTCAGCTCTTAAATTTCCTCAACTTCCTTCTCTGTTTTGTGCATTTTTAATGTGTGACAGGAGTCATTCTCTCAGCCCAAATCCCTATGACTTTTGAATGCAGGTTATTTTCATTGCGTACTGAAACCATCTTAATTTTTTTTCTTTCTTGTTTTACTAAACTGCATTTTTACTATGTGCACTCAGGCAGATGTGCCACTGCCTAACCCCCCTAAACTTCACTTTTTAAATGTTCACTTTACCCATGTAGTTCATTAAAAGCCTTCAGTAAGAATATTTTAAAAGTAAATTTTATTTGTTGGCATACTACAAAGCAGTTCCAGATACTCCAAAATCATCTCTCTCTCTCTCTCTCTCTCTCTCTCTCTCTCTCTCTCTCTATTGTGGTCACTAACTTTTCTTTTTTTTTTCTTTTCTGATTTTTTTTTTATTGGGGAATTAATGTTTTACATTCAACAATAAGTACAATAGTTTGTACATGCATAACATTCCCCAGTTTCCCATATAACAATACAACCCCCACTAGGTCCTCTGAATCCTTCTTGGACCTGTATTCTCCCCACCCACCCACCCCAGAGTCTTTTACTTTGGTGCGATATGTCAATTCCATTTCAGGTTCTACCTGTGTTTTCTTTTCTGATCTTATTTTTCAACTTCGGCCTGAGAGTGAGATCATCCCATATTCATCCTTCTGTTTCTGACTTATTTTACTCAACATGATTTTTTTCATGGTCCATCCAAGATCCACTGAAAACGGTGAAGTCACCATTTTTTACAGCTGAGTAGTATTCCATTGTGTATATAGACCACAACTTGCTCAGCCACTCATCTGTTGTTGGACACCTGGGTTGCTTCCAGGTTTTGTCTATAACAAATTGTGCTGCCAAGAACATATGTGTACACAGATCTTTTTGGATGGGTGTGTTGGGCTCCTTAGGATGTATCACCAGGAGAGGAATTGCAGGATCATAGGGTAGGTCCATTTCTAGCCTTCAGAGAGTTCTCCAGACTGTTCTCCACAGAGGTTGGACCACTTTACATTCCCACCAGCAGTGTAGGAGAGTTCCTTTGACCCCACACCCTCTCCAGCATTTGCTGCTGTTACCTTTTCTGATGTATGACATTCTCACAGGAGTGAAGTGGTATCTTGTTGTTGTCTTTATTTGCATTTCTCTGACAATCAGACTTGGAGCATTTTTTCATGTGTTTCTCGGCCTTTTGGATCTCTTCTGTGGTAAATATTCTGTCCATGACCTCCCCCCATTTTTGGATGGGGTTATTTGTTGTCTTGTTGTTGAGTTTGGCAAGCTCTTTATATATGTTGGTTATTAAACTCTTTTCTCCTGTATGGCATGTAAAGATCTTCTCCCATTCTGTGAGAGGTCTCTTGGTTTGGGTAGTGGTTTCTTTTGCTGTGAAGAAGCTTTTTAATTTGATGTAGTCCCATAGGTTTATACTTGCCTTAGTCTTCTTTGTAATTGGATTCGTTTCACTGAAGATGTCTTTTTCTTTCAGTGATCTAGAGAAACTGAAAGAAGATTCTTTCCTTATAGAACCTAACAGTTTCTCACAGTGTTGTCTTCTTAAGTGGAAATTGTAAAGATTGGTCTTACACCAAGTCTATCTTCTTTCCTCATTTTTCCATTAATCTAAAGGCTGTTTTTCAATTTTATTGCTTGCCTCTTATTTTATAGGGCAGTTATAAAAATAGACTAGACTAATAACTGAAAGGAATAAAATACTCAGCTCTTATAGTAAGATGAATACAGTGCTCTCATTTCCTTCAGTAGAAAACTTCATGTATTTCTAAATAATTTAAATTTCTGAGATACTTTCTAATATATGATTCATTTGATGGTGTTTCATTATCTGTGTGAAAAATGTTTTGTAATACTTATAATTTTAACACAGAAATAGCAAATTTTACATCGGACATGCCTGATAAATGTATGAACAAGCAAATTTGTCACTAACTTGCTGGAAACACTGCCTTTATTGATTCCTGAAATGACCCATTTATATTATTCTAACCTTTGTTTTGTTAATAAACTTCAAAAGTTCCAAAAAATGTAAAAGATCCAAGATAAGAGGCCAGGTGGTGGCCTGGTTGAGCACACTTATTACAGTGCTCAAGGTCCTGGGTTCGAGCCCCTAGTCTCCACCAGCAGGGGAAAACTTTGTGAATTGTGGAGCAGGGCTGCAGATGTCTCTCTGTTTCTTTCCCTTGCTGTCCCCTTCCTCTTGATTTCTGACTGCCTCTATTTAATAAATAAATAAAGATAATATTTTTTTAAAATCCAAGGTAAAGACAAGCAGCATTTTTAAAAAAGGGAGTACATTACAAGATGGAAAAATATTTTCAAATACATTCTGTATATCAGAAAAAAAATTAAGCATCTAGTTGTTATTTAACAGAGATTCTCCTTTTCTTTTTTTATATTTATTTACTTTCCCTTTTTGTTGCCCTTTTTGTTTTTCATTCTTGTTGTATTTGTTGTTGTCGTGCGCTTAATCCGCTGTGCTACCTCCTGAAGCCCTTTTTTCTTTTATTTTTAAAGCTAAGGTGTTATAACATATAAGTTGGAAATTTATATAACAAACCAAAATGTAAATAATAATAAAATAAACTTTGGGGGGTTGCGCAGTAGCTCTGCGGTTTGGGCAGTAGCACAGAGGATTAAGTACAAGTGGCACAAAGCACAAGCACCAAAGTAAGGATCCTGGTTTGAACTCCAGCTCTTCACCTGCAGGGGAGCAGCTTAACAGGTGGTGAAGCAGGTCTGTAGGTATCTGTCTTCCCCTCCTCTCTCCATTTCTCACTATCCTATCCAACAATGATGATATCAATAACAATGACAAGAATAACTACAACAATAATAAAACAACAAGGGCAACAACAACAAAAAAACAAATTAGAAAAAAAACTTTGGAAATCTAGAAGATATTAATATCTTTATGAAAATATTAATTACCACTATATTTAATACCAGCTTATATTTATTGAGTACAATTCATGTTTACTGAGTACATGTTATGTACTTCTGTAGATGTTTTAAATGAAACAAACCTTTGCCTTTATATAATCCGCAAGATAGCTGCTATATTTTTATTTCCATTTTACAGATTTGGATACTGAGAAAATAAAATAGTATATAACTGACTCATGTCATAAAATAAAGTCAAAGGCTTACATTGAATACCTCTCCCCTTTTCTCTAAGAATCATCCATGTGGTGCTATAGTAAGCATAGGAACATTATCTACAAATCATAGACAATCTGTGACTACAAACCACAAACCCACAAACCAGCCCATACTCCAATTTCTCATGCTATGACTGTAGCTACTTTCTATTGTTTTCTAAACATTGGACCAGTCAATCTTTGTATATCTCTCAGAATTGGGCAAAGCTATATGAAGTACTTCATTATCACAGAAAGTGCTTTGGCCCAAGATGAGGTCAGGCTTTTGTAGAGCATGTCTATATAGGCTTCAGAAATTGGAACCCAGACTACATTTTGTGTCTAGCTAGATTGACTATATGTGACTTCCCTGAACCTGAAGTACACAAAGCAAATACTGATGATCCCAGAGGAAAGCACTAAGCCCAAAGACATATGATCAAAAGCTGATCTGAGTTTAGAATGCCATTAACAAAATAGTTGGTGCGGGTTTAGAAATAGTAGACAGTCTCAGTCTCTCTCTCTCTCTGTCTCTGTCTCTGTCTCTCTCTTATTTTCCCTCCAATGTTATCCACTGCTTCTCATGGCCATTTTTTTTCATTTCATTTAATAAGACAGAGAGAAATTGAGAAAGGAGTAGAGGGGGTGGTAAAGTGGGAAAGAAAAAGAGAGGTGTGTGCAAACCTGCTTCATATCCTGTGAAGGATACACTCAAACCTGGATCCTTGAGCCAATCCTTGAGCATGGTACTATGTGCACTTAACAGGGTGTGTTTGTCCAACTGCATCAACCTCCCACCTCCATCCCAGATTCTCAAAACAGAACAAATAGTAGAGGTAGTAGTAGTTGTAATAGAAACGCAAAAGTATAGAATGTGGAAAAAGCACAGGGGAAATTTTCATTTGCTTAGAATATAGAAATAGAAAGCCACAAAGAATACTGAAATTTTGTTAATAATAATAAAAAAGTTGAGTAATATTTAAAATCATAATTTTTAATAAACATAATTTTATTTTATTTATTTACTCCTTTTTGTTGCCATTGTTGTTTTATTGTTGTAGTTACTGTTGGATAGGACAGAGAGAAATGGAGAGAGCAGGGGAAGACAGAGAGGAGGATAGAAAGATAGACACCTGCAGACCTACTTCACCGCCTATGAAGGGACTCCCGTGCAGGTGGGGAGCCAGGGCCTCGAACCGGGATCCTTAAAATCATAATTTTTAAATCCAATTAAGAAATGAAGTCACTAAATCAACAAAGTGAATTTTATAGTGACAAGTTCTCAAAGATCTCTCTCTCTCTCTCTCTCTCTCTCTCTCTCACACACACACACACACACACACACACACACTATATATGTTAGGGAGAGACAGACAGCTAAATTTCTAATGAATTACATTACAGTCCAATTGTGGACTAGAATAGAGCTTAAAATAATCAAAAGTACCACAATCAAGAAAAACTCACAGTCTACCATGAGTTCCTTTTCATGTGCTTCTACCAAGCAAAGATGAGAAAGTTTTGAAGTTAAAAAAAAAAAATCTAGAGACCATATAAACAGTGATCATAGCTACTGGGTAACCATGCAAAATCTTCCTTGCTTCAATAACAGGGAGCAAAATTCTCTTGTTTGAGGTGGAACATGGAGAATAAGTAGTAAGTAAGTCCTTTTACCCTCACTTCTCAGAGCACAGGTAAAATGTACTGCTTCTGAGAATGAGGTAAGAGGAAAAACCTTATGCCACAGGCAAAGAGTAGAAAACTCTCTCAATAACCAAAATATAGTAAAAAAAAATTTTGTTATGAAGGATGGCAAAGACAAAATCAAACAAACTGAATTCTACAGGTAAATGGTGGGGGAAAGGTGGATTGAAACCATACTAAGTCCAACATGTTACACTGACAGAAAAAAGGTGTTCCAACCAAGACCTACAACAAACAAAATACAATGGTAGTTTATACAAGACAGAAAGTGTGGGAATTTAGTAAATTTCTACCTTCAAAGCTTGAAAATAGAAAGTCTACCAATATAGATTTTATATGACTATCAGACACACAATAAAAACCAAGACTGAGGGCTAAGTGGGGGCACACCTGGTTGAGTGCACGTGTTACATTATGCCAGGACCTAGGTTCTAGTCCCCAGTCCACTCCTACAGAGGGCAAGCTTTGTGAGTGGTGAAGCAGTGTTACAGTTGTCTCTCTATCTCTTTCTTATCACCCCTTCTGGCTATTTCTATCCAATAAATAAAGATAATTAAAAATTCCAATTAAAAAAAACAAGATCTTAAGAATCCTATTTCAGTGTTTTACTCATAAGTCACTTTGCACACCAGGGCAAAGAATTGTCAGTGATTGTTTTATTTCCATTTTTTATAAAATTGCATATATACCAGATTTTGTTGTGGTTGCTATTGTTAGGACTTTTCTATTCTGAATCAACTTTTTCAGATAAAGATAGAAACTTCCCAGCTATCCCCCAACACTTCACCTGTACTATCCCAGCCTTTAGGTCCATGATTGTTCAACAATTTGTTTGACTTTGTATATTAATTCTCTTTTCAGCCACCAGCTTCCAGATGCTAGCAGGACGCGACCAGACTTCCCTGGACAGACAACCTCACCAATATGCCTTGGAGCTCCGTTCCCAAGAACCCTTCCCCAACAGGGAAAGAGAGAGACAGGCTGGGAGTATGGATCGACCTGTCAACGCCCATGTTCAGTGGGGAAGCAATTATAGAAGCCAGACCTTCAACCTTCTGCATCCCACAAGGATCTTGGGTCCATACTACAAGAGAGTTAAAGAGTAGGAAAGCTATCAGTGGAGGGGTTGGTATATGGAGGTCTGGTGGTGGGAACTGTGCACAGCTGTACCCCTCTTATCCTATGGTTTTGTCAATGTTTCCTTTTTAAAAATAAAAATTTTTTTAAAAAGATAGAAACTTCTTCAAGTATTATATAGGCTACCCTCAAACCTCAGTCATGTGAATGACCAAGCAGGTGCAGTATCTAGGTGAGTTATCCTGCCAACCTGGGACTCAATTTTGATGACAGAATGTGGGCAGAAATGACAGTATTAAATTTACAATTCACTTTATATGTCTATTCACTCCTAGTCTTCCAGACTATTCTCCACCTGAAAAAAAAATCAATAAACTCAGAACTAGATCCACAAGACAAACTGAGGGGGCCTTGAATGACTGTCTGGGGTTCAGTCTTTACAATACTCACCTACCATAAGAGCTGTAGTAAATTGTACAGTAAGAAAGACATAATCTCGTACTAAGCCACTGAAAAAGGTTAATATTTATTCATTAGTCATCAAGATATGTAGTTCATTTATATCATCATTCAATAGAGGTATCAGATGGCAACGACATTCAACTTTAAGATGTTAACTTGTTTTTAACTACTTTAAATATTTGTTTCATCCTTACCTCATTTTCTGCCACAGTGTGCTTGGCCTCAAAATCAGTGTGAAATGGTCTAAGAATTGGGAAATGTCACTAAGCAATAATGCAAACCAGCTTATGAACCTGAAGAGGTCTGCCAAATATCATTTTTAAGCACATTTAAAAAATATTTATTTATGTATTGCTCCAGGGTTATTGCTAGGGCTCAGTACCTGCACTAGAAATCCACTGCTCCTGTGGCTATTTTTTCAATTTTTTTGATAGGAAAAAGAGAAGTTGAGAGTGGAGGGGAAGTTAACACTCTAATTTCATCTCAGGTAGTTCACTTTCTAACAAAGTCCCATAACCTAGATATACACCAGTTTCTGTGAGAGAGAGCTTATGTGCACACGTATCCATAAACTACTGCAAAATATATACCGGAAAGCAGAAGTACATTAGAGTTTGCAGTGAGTACCTCCCTAACACTTCGTCTCCACTATTCCAAGCTAGGGATCCATGATTGCTCAACAAATTGTTTGGCTTCGTATGTTAACTCTCTTTTCAATCATCAGGTTCCAGATGCCACCAGGATGTTGGCCAGGCTTCCCTGGATTGAAGACCCCACCAATATGTCCTGGAGCTCTGCTTCCCCAGAGACACACCTTACTAGGGAAAGAGAGAGGTAGACTGGGAGTATGGACCGACCAGTCAACGCCCATGTTCAGCGGGGAAGCAATTAAAGAAGCCAGACCTTCTACCTTCTGCAACCCTCAATGAACCTGGGTCCATACTCCCAGAGGGCTAGAGAATGGGAAAGGTATCATGGGAGGGGGTGGGTTATGGAGATTGGGTGGTGGGAACTGTGTGGAGTTGTACCCCTCCTACCTTATGTTTTTGTTCATTAATCCTTTCTTAAATAAAAAATTTTTTTAAAAAAAGAAACCTATAGACCTGCCTCACTGCTTGTGAAGTGACCCCCTCCAGGTGGGGAGCCGGGGGCTTGAACTGGTATTCTTGATCTGATCCTTGATCTTTGTACTATGTGTGCTTAACCCAGTGCACTATCACCTGGCCCCCAAAACTTATTTATTAATTAATTAATTTATTTTCCCTTTTGTTGCCCTTGTTTTTTATTGTTGTAGTATTATTGTTGCTGTCGTTGTTAGATAGGAGAGAGAGAGAAACAGAGAGAGGAGGCGAAGACAGAGAGAGGGAGAGAAAGATAAGACACCTGCAGATCTGCTTCACTGCCTATGAGGTGACTCCCCTGCAGGTGGAGAGTCAGGAGCTTGAATGGGGATCCTTAAGCCAGCCCTTATGCTTCGCGCCGTGGTGTGCTTAACCTGCTGCACTACCGCCCGACTCCTTATTATCAGTTTTTTAGATAGAGATAGAGAGAAATTGTGAAGGAAGGCATAAATAGAATGGGAGAGAGAGAAAGAGACACTTGCCATACTGCTTCACTACTCTTGAAATTTCCTCCCCTGCAGGTGGAGACTTGGGGGTTTGAACCTGGGTACTTGCACATGATAATGTGTGTGTTCTGCCAGGTGCCCAATTTCACAGATTAAAAATGATAATTATATATGTATACATTTACATATATATTGTTGCCATGGCATCACTGCTCCAGGCTAACTTTTCAAGTAGAAAAAGGAAGACAAAGGTGGAAAGAGAAATGACATGACAATGCAGAAGTTTACTCCAATGTGGTGGGGATTGGACTCAAGCCTGGGTCAAGAGCATAGCAAAGCAGGCCAACTCTCCTGGTGAGCTATTCTATCAGACCATGAACAGAACATTTAAGAAGAAATTTTGTGTTTCTGTTTAAGAAATAATCCATCATTAGCTTGGGTCCCATAAGAAGGAAATATAGCCAAAGCAGTTGACTTGTAAGATGCATTGTAACATGACAAAGTAAATGAAGTGGGAGAAAATCAAGTGAATGCTTCCTAACACCACATTGCTGACCAATACATACACCAAGGGGGAAAAAAAACTCAAACCAAGATGATGAAAATACGTACTGAATGAATTCCTGTGATAGATCCTGATTTGGGAGCAAAAATCTCACCTTGCTGCTCCATGGTGATATTCTCTATGACAATCACTACTTCTGCTCTTAAATTCATATAGCAACTGTATTAACAAGGCAATAGAGTGTATCAATAAGTGAGGGTGAGAAGATATAATGCAAAAAAGAACACTATTTTAAAGCATTTTATGAGCACGTTTTGATCTCATTATCATGGAAAGTTGGAAGGCATTTTCTTTTTAAATCATTATAAAGTTTAAAATGCAAGTTGGGAATTCACATGAATGCCTAGAACTATGAGTCACTGAAAAATCCTGGAAATGCTGTTAAAATAGTTCCACACTCCTTCCAGCTAAGCTAATGCTTCATCAAAGTATTTTAGTCCTTGTAATTTGAGGTGTAGATGGAAGAACAGAAGAGAATGGCATGTCCTTGTTTTGTATATTCAACTTTCCATGGATAATATTTACTCTATGTGTTGGAAAAATATTTTTAGACTTTAATCTTTTATAAAATAGTTTTCAAAGAACAGACTAAAATGGTAAGTGGTTGAGTATTATAGTCGTAGTATATATTCTGGAGTTATCTGCCATAAGGACATTTTTCAGTGTTGTGCTTCAGTTGACACTTGCTAAGTGGCGTTAGCATGGTGTGAAAGAAAAACAATCATTTTCCACTTTCTTTATGTAGGTTGTTCTATAGCTTAACAGTTCCAGGTTTGGTTTTGGTTTATAAATGTTATGTGGCATGGCATGTTTAACTTTATGTATTTCACACATGTTCCCTTGATTTGTTGACATAAATTTAAAGCACAGGGCCATAACCTATCTCCTGATACCCTTCTGGTTCTAGAAGAAAATACTGATAGTAGAAATATTTAATGATTGTGCAAATGCACTTTTTAGGTGAATTACTCAGTTATTCTTACAAACTCTTCCATACTCTCAGTGCCAAACCCTCCAACCATGTTCTTCAAAATCTATTCTAATACAAAGAATGAATTACCTATGCTCCTAACTGGGACCAATCACTCAATAACCCTCCTAAGTTCTCAAGGCTTTACGTATGGTAACTATTACTCTGAGATCATCAAAATTTTCCTTAACTCAATATTTTTCATCAGCAAACAACATAAACATACCCTCAAGGGAGGGCCCAAATGCCTTTAGGAACGACATAGACTATAAGCCAACAACTAATCATCAGCCAAGTTTTGTATTCTTGGGCATACAGTTGGCTTGCATACCCCAATCTCCCTTTAGATGTAGTTTCTTTTATGGATATTCTGTTAACTAAATGCTCACAGAAATGTACTTCATTTCAAGTCTGTCCCATAAAAAAGTCCTACATTATATCCTTTTTATTTACCTTTTTTTATGTAGGCAGCAAAATTTTGTTGGGTAGCTTTATTTTAAAAATAATTAATTCCATAAAAATCCTTAAACCATTTCTAGAAGAGTTTCTTATGAGTAAGAAATAGCCAATAGCAAATAACAACAAATACTAGCATGTAGTTGAAACAGTACCTCAGAATATAGTGCATGCCTTGCCATATTGAACCTCTACACTTCATGGGAGGAGATATGGTACTGGAAGAAGGTCCAGTGTTGTGGTGTCTCTCACCTCTCTCTCTATCTTAAGGAGAAAACATTATGACTCTGATAAATAAAGTAATAAAATTAAAATGGTATTATGATATTAAATCATTGAGATTTTCAGGGAGTTTAATTTTTAAAATCTATCATGATTTTAACTAGTCAAGTAAACAAGAGTGGAAACTATTCACTTTTGAAAAAGTTATGATATATACTTTTAAAATATTTTTGGCCTCTAAGGTTATCGTTAGGGCTCGACGGGTGCCGTCATTACAAATCCAGCAAGCAGCCTTTTTATTTATTTATTTATTTATTTATTTATTTATTCCCTTTTGTTCCCCTTGTTGTTTCATTGTTGTAGTTGTTACTGATGTCATTGTTGTTGGATAGGATAGAGAGAAATGGAGAGAGGAGGGGAAGGGGGGGAGAGCTAGATACCTGCAGACCTGCTTCACTGTCCCTCTGCAGGTGGGGAGTGCTCTAACTTGGTCCTTGCATGGATGTGTTTGTCTGCAAATATGTGTCATGGCTTTTCCACCTGAAGCCAATTAAAAGTTTGTTGCATGGGGGGGGGGAGGTGGGAAGGCTCAGTAGCACACCTGGCTGGGCGCACATGTTACAATGTTCAAGGACCTGGGTTCAAACCCCCTTTCCCTACCTGCATCGGAAAAGTGAAGTAGTGTTCCAGACCCCTCTCTCTCTCTCTCTCTCTCTGTCTCCCTATCTACCAGCCTCTCCCTCTCAGTTTCGGCTGTCTTTATCCAATAAATACATAAAGATAATACAAAAAATTAAAAAATATTATTTGACAGGGGAAATGCATAAAAAATCAAGAACTCTATCACAAGCTAAGTAGTTACAAGTGCTCTGAGGAGGAAGTAATGGAGAGCAAAAAGAGAAAGGTGGTTGTTGCAGGGTTAATATTTCTACATAGATAAGTGAGTCAGAGAAAGACTCTCTGAAGAGGAGTTGTTTAATCAGACTCCAAAATCGTGCGGGTAAGAACCATGTGAATAAAAAGGAGAAGAACTTTCTGGCAGAGACCGGAAACATGGTATATTTGAGCCAACGAATGGCTAATGTGTATTAGAGGCAACTTCCTACTTGACTCCTTTTTAAACGTATACTGGGAAGAACTATCAATCTTTCACTTTCATCTCACTATCTAAACATACAATAATTTCTTAATTTTTTAATATTTATTTATTTTCCCTTTTGTTGCCCTTGTTTCTTTTTTTATTTTTTTTATTGGGGAATTAATGTTTTACATTCAACAGTAAATACAATAGTTTGTACATGCATAACATTTCCCAGTTTTCCATATAACAATACAACCCCCACTAGGTCCTCTGTCATCCTTTTTAGACCTGTATTCCCCCCGCCAAGAGTCTTTTACTTTGGTGCAATCTGCCAATTCCAGTTCAGGTTCTACTTGTGTTTTCTCTTCTGATCTTGTTTTTTCAACTTCTGCCTGAGAGTGAGATCATCCCATATTCATCCTTCTGTTTCTGACTTATTTCACTTAACATGAATTAGAAAACAAACCTTTGATGGTTTTCCTACTTCATAACTGTTATCATCCTAATGGTGGCCGGTTTAACAAATGGTAACACCATTCTCTAAATATCCCTGATGAAAAAAGCCTGAATGGCCTGGATTCCCCAGTTAACTAAAAGTGTCTAGCAGATTTATTTTCAAAATATATCCTAAATTCACTCCTTCCATCGATTCTCATTATTGCTATCAGAGTCAAATTTATTGGGGTTTTTATGCTGGATTACTTAGCATCCTCTAGCCGAACATTGTGTTTCTTCTTTTGGTTCCTTGAATCTGTTCTCTTAATTGTGGCTGCAATAATTCCTAAGCAGCAGAATTCAAACCATGTGATTATTTTGTTCAAGACCTCTAAATTCTTTTCATCCTCATCGAAATAGGATCCTCAATGTTAAACAGAGTCTGTAAGTGCCTGTATGTTCTAGCTTTGGAATTATTTTAAATGTAATTCCCATTGCTCAACAACCCTGGCCTCTAGACACAGCCATTTTTTGGCTCAAATACACCATGTTACTGGTCTCTGCCAGAAAATTCATATTCTTTTCCGATGGTTCCTACCTACACTATTTTGGGGCCTCTGATTAAATGAATCCTTTTCAGAGAGTTTTTCTCTGACTCACTTATCCATGTAGAAATAGTGACTCTGCATCAAGCATCTTTCTCTTCTTGCCATCCATTACTTCCTCCTCAAAGCCCTTTCAACTACTCAGCCTGTAATATATTTCTCTCTTTATGTTTTATGCATTCTCCTCCACTCAAATGCAAGCTTAATACATTTGAATATTAGTATGTCTTTATTTTATGGTTATATCCAAAGATTCAACAAGAACAACTAGCATGTAGTGCCTGCTCAAAAACAGTATTTGTGAGTGATCTAATAGAAAGTAGAGAAAACTAATAATAAGGGGAAGTAAAAAAAAAAATCATACTAAGCAAAGAAGAGCCATTATGTCTCTGACTTTTTTTTTAATATTTATTTATTTATTTATTTATTTTTGCCCTTGTTGTTTTATTGTTGTAATCATTATTGTTGTTGTTATTGATGCCTTCGTTGTTGGATAGGACAGAGAGAAATGGAGAGAGGAGGGGGAGACAGGGAGAGAGAAAGATAGACACCTGCAGACCTGCTTCACCGCTTGTGAAGCGACTCCCCTGCAGGTGGGGAGCCAGGGGCTTGAACCGAGACCCTTATGCCGGTCCTTGTTGCTTTGCGCCACCTGTGCTTAACCGCTGCGCTACCGCCCGACTCCTGTCTCTGACTTTTTAAAAGAAAATAGCCAACGATATTTTATATTCAGTGAATCCTAAGAATAGACAAATAGTGATAATGAACATTTATTAAATGTCTAATGCGTATCAGAAATGCTTATAGGTCTTGGGAATTATGTAATGAAAAAAAAACTGATAAAAGTTTCTTGATATCATGCAATTTCTACTATAGGATCTCTTAGTGATTATAGTTGAGATTTTATAGTTTTACCTTCTTGGAATCTGTGTAAATTATTTTAAATAAGGATGCTTTAAAATAGATGACAATGCAAGTAAATGAATTCTAAATAAATATCCAAATGTTCAGATATTTCTATAATCCTGTCTGAACTAAATACATGCCTTCCATATTCCCACCATTAGAAAATTGTCAGGGGCGGGTGGTAGCGCACCTGGTTGAGATCACGTTACAGTGCGCAGGAACCTAGGTTCGAGCTCCCAGTCCCCACCGGCAGGGGGAAAGCTTCACAAGTGTTGAAGCAGGGCTGCAGGTGTCTCTCGCTCTCCTCCTCTGCCACCCGCTTCCCTCTCCATTTCTGGCTGTCTCTATCTAATAAAGATTAATATATATATATATTATATATATAGTTAAAAAAGGGGGAAAAAAGAAAATCGTCACATTGAATGCTCCCCCTATATTTAAATTTTGAATTATTACTAAGTGGCTTGTGTTAAATTTTATTTTTATTGCTCTTTCTCTTTTTTAATATTTATTTATTTACTTTTGTCACCCTTGAGTTTGTATTATTGTAGTTATTGTTATTAATGTCTTTGTTGTTGGATAGGACAGAGAGAAATGGATAAAGGAAGGGAAGAAGAGGCAGGGGGAGAAAGATAGACACCTGCAGACGTGCTTCACCGCTTGTGAAGCGACCTCCCTATAGGTGGAAAACCCGGAGCTTGAACCAGGATTCTTATGCGGGTCCTTGTGCTCTGCACCACATGCGCTTAACCCACTGCGGTACCGCCTGGCTCCCTTTATTGCTCTTTCTTACAGAGACTTTTGAAAATATTTTCTGGGACTAGAGTATGAAAGAAGCACAAGATAAAAAATACAAAAGAAATCACAGTCAATGATTGCACTATAAAACATTAATCCCCCTCAATAAAAAAATAATAAAACTTAAAAAAATAAGTGAAAATGACATATAACACTTTAACAGGAGTACCAAGATTTTCTGTAATGTGATCATTAAATCCTATATCATCTTTTACTTTGTGGTTTTCATAGTCTTGTGCCAAATGTGCACTAAATAGAAAAGAACAAAAATTTTGTTAGATCTCTCTCTGGGAGTATGGCAAATTTTATCATGACTACCCTGATAACTTTTTCAGTACTTTAGTTTCCTAATCACTTATTTGGGGGCAAACCCTCTTTCCCTTTGAGATATAGTTAAGGATTATTTATCTGCAAAAAGTCCCATATTTACCCCATCATTGCTCTTGCCATTCCATAAAAGGATTCCCTCTTTGGTGAGACTATATATTGTTTTAGGGGACATTTTTTTTGGTAGTTAATATTAATTTTCTACTGAACTAAGAGGTGGCAAAATAATATATATATATTATATACATATTTATATTTATATATTGCACCTGGAATTCTATATAGATGAATAAAAAGACAAAATTTTAGGTTGGGGAGTAAAAACAAAACTACTCTGCAGAAACTTTTGAATTAACTGGGAAATTAATGACTATCATCTTTGGAATTACTTAAAAAGAGCATTTTTTAATTTATGGAAAGATCTAATGTTGATTATAAAGAGAAGAGAATAATTCAAAGCATTTATGTTAGGGCTCTGAAAACACAGAGAAATAAAGGAAAGCATGTTGGCAGGCTTGAAGTAAAAGGTTATTGGTAGTCATCAAAGAAAAGGTCAGTAGTTGAGAAATTTGGACTTTAAAATGTATCCATATTATACTTTCACAATTTAGAGACTATGCAAATGTATAAAACTATCAACTAGAAAATTAGGTTAAATAGTCACCTTTCTACACTTAAAAAAGCAGCAAAGTAATAAAAAAAAGTTGGCAAAAAATACAAAATTGCATGTTTGAAAGTAGCATATAGGCTAAATCTTAAAAGTTTGTATCAAGAAAAAAAGGTACTATGTGAGATAACAGATACTGTCAAAACTTATTGTGGCAAACATTTTTATCATATGCAGATCTATTAAATCATTATGTTGCCTAAAGTTATACTCTATTATATGTGAACTGTATCTCAATAAAAATGGGTAGAAAAAAAGTCAAGTAATATTTTGAAATTAATACTAGTAATAGTAATTACATTTCTTAAAAAGTAGCAATACAGTTTTAAAGGACATATAAAAGGTAATACTAGGAGCATTAATCAAATACACCAATTCATAAGACGAATTAACAAAACTATTACATACAGTGATTCCAGAGCTACATGTAGCTCCCATGATGTGTGTATGACTGAACCTATGGTCTCATACACATTAAAGGATGTACTTTACTGACTGAACTATCTTCCAGTTTAACTTTTTAAAATGGCAATGCTATTTTCTTTTCAATTTTAATAGGATTATGTATTTTATTTAAATGTAGATGTTAAATGCTAGCAGCAGTTTTAAAAACTTGAGCCTTTTCCTTGACCTTATTTTAGTTAAAAATATTATTTTATTATCTCCATGATTGCTAATGAATGCATTTTACTGTAGACAATTTGGAAGATAATTTAAAAAAAAAGACACACTTAAGTTACCAGTAATGTCACAAGCTAGAGCCAATCTCCATTTTATATTGGTATTTATACATAAGTCTGGTGTTCAATAAAAAAGTGCCAGAAATTTTTGGATAGTCTCCCAAAGTGTTCTAATCTGTTTAACATGTATTCTGGTCATCCACTGCCAAGTAGTAATAGCTGCATACACTTTAGTTTTTTTCACATTCACATAATAAGGTGTTAAATTTATTTGTTACATAAAGGCAGCCAGGAATAGAGACAGGGGGTTATAGAGAGGTAGAGAGAAAGAGAGACACACCTCTAGCACTACTTCTCCACTTGTGAAGCTTTCCCCCGTAGTTGGGAATCAGGGGCTTGAACCTGGGTCCTTGTGCATTGTAACATGTGCACTCAGCCAGGTGCACCACCACCCGGCCTCTACTTTACTATTCCTATTATTTCAGTGAGGGTTTTAATTTTTTTTTAATTTATATTCCTTAAAAATCCTATCTCATATGTGAGACATAGAATTAGACTATACTCTTTTTACTGCTACTGATCAAATTATAGCTAAAGAAAAGAAGTCTTTAAAAAAGTATAGAGGTTTAAAATTAGTATTCCATCATATTTTTTACACTTCTTACCTTTCAACATAAAAATTTTAAATTAGTGCCACAATTGCTGAAACTTGTTCAATCTGAGTTGAAGACATTAAAGTTAAATTCTAAAGATTGAAGAATTCTATAAGTGTATCCATTCATTCACTATATACTCAGTTTCTGATCACCTTCTATGACCCAGATACAGTCTGATGCAGTGAAAAAAATGCTATTCTTAACTCGGGATCAACTTGAAGAGATACCCTGCTTGTCTCACTAGATAATGATCTCTTGGTGGTAGATCTGTGTCTTACCCTTCACACCAAGTGTTGGGCCTTCAAATTGCACTTCTGACAAGAAAACTTCCATATTGTGAGGCTTCCCTGACAGAACAGTGGATTTAGAAATGGAAATTGCGTCTTAATTACACAGAGAAAGTCCTTGATAAATAAAGCAAAGGCTGCTCTAAAGATTCATGGATAATAATATGTAGTAGTAGCAATGTGGCAGACACTCATTAATTTCAGAACCTTTAAAGTCAGGAAATTTTTATAAATCCAAGGTTCTAATAGGAAGAATGAGGCTACATAAACTAATCAATTAGTAGAGTAGACAATTTGTCTTACCTTAGAAGATTTTTGTTTTTCACATCTCCCACACCTCTGGAATCTATTATATTCATGTCTATTGTGAAACAAAAATTTGTTTTGTATAAGACTAGATATTTGGTTTATCTCATCATAGATCATATACATATTTCTTGCATCAGTTTTCTCATAAAACCTATAGTGCCAGCAATATTGCTTAGAAGTTTCAGTTTGAGGGATTTTTTTTTTCTTTATGAATTTGAAATTTCCAAGGATAGGAGTGCTGAGCATATTTATGAGAAGTCACTGGTACCCTACAAATGCAACACTATGTTTGCATTAAATGGTAAAAAGTAAAATGGTAGTAGTAGGGGGGTGATTTTTTAATTTAGATAATTTGAAAAACATTTAAATAACATTTGAGAGATTGCAAAAGTGTCAGCTTAAATAGTAAAGACAATTTGATAAATGATTTATCTATGCAGATTCAGGCCACTTTCAATTCAGAAGTGCATTTTTATCTGTTAACAGAGAAAAGAGATTTTAATGGTATCAACAGTTGCCTCTTACATTTCTTAGGTAGATTTGACTTCCTATCATTAGTCTTTTAGAAGTTATTATCTCTAATTCTGACTCTAACCCATGCTTTGCCGTTATCTAAAAGTATGTTAATAGTGCTACAGAGTTGT